>NC_142534.1:13185000-13400000 GCF_056151865.1 Erythranthe guttata
AAGAATCTTCTTGCTCGTCTCCCGCTGTTAGCAAAGCCCGCACCAGGAGAAAAGCTTTATGTATATCTGGCAGTGGGCGAGTTCGCAGTCAGCTCGGTCTTAGCCCGAGAAGAGAAGGGAGTGCAGAGCCCGGTATATTACGCGATTAAACTCTTGCGAGGGGCTGAGATGAGATACTCCGAGATAGAAAAGATGGGCTGACGCTAGTAACGACAGCACGTAAGCTAAGACCCTACTTTCTGTCGCACGCAATAGTGGTCCGGACGAACCACCCTATGAAGACAGTGATGGGAAGGATGAAAGTTTCGGGAAGAATGGTTAAGTGGGCAGTAGAGATGGGACAGTTCGATATCAGCTACGAGCCGCGGATCGCCATAAAAGGGCAAGCCCTAGCAGATTTCCTGCAGGAAACGACAAGACCAGAAGAGCAAGGTATATGGAAGGTGTTCGTTGATGGTTCGGCGAACGCATCAGGAAGTGGAGTAGGAGTGCTGCTAGCAGAGGCGGGCGAGGAGTTGGAATATGCGATAAAATTACCTTTCAAAGCCTCAAATAATGAAGCAGAGTATGAAGCAGTTATACATGGGATGAAGCTGGTATCTTTAGCCGGGGGCAGGAAGTTGAACATATTTTCGGATTCACAGCTGGTAGTACAACAGGTAAAGGGCGAGTTCGAGATAAAGAACGAACGAATGATGGCTTATTGCGAGACGGTACGGTCGATGATGAGCGAGTTCGAGTTCTGCGAGCTAGCTCAAATACCCCGAGAGGAGAACCAGCATGCTGATTTTCTGGCAAAAGTAGGAAGCATGGCGGTGGGATACGAGTCAAGAAAAATACAGTTGCTAGTGGGGGAGCCATGTAGCGGGGGCGAGGAGCGTGTTTCAACAGTGACGAGTGGGGAAGATTGGCGCACGGAAATCAGGGCGTGTCTACAAGGAAAGGTGCTCGCAAGTGGCCGCGCCCAGAGGGTCCTGAAACAGCGAGCAAACAACTTCTGCCTAATCGGGGATATACTTCACAAAAGAGGCTACACTAGGCCGCACCTAAGATGCCTATCTCTCGAGGAGGGCCGCTACGTACTGCACGAGGTTCACCAAGGATGTTGCGGGGACCATGCAGGAGGTAGAGCGTTGGTCTCGCGGGTACTAAGGGCAGGATATTTTTGGCCCACCTTGAGAAAAGACGCGGGACAGTTTGTCAAGAGATGTGACAAGTGCCAGAGACATGGCCCGCTGATTCACACGACGGGGCGAGGAGCGGTTTCCACATAGGACGGATCAAAGCCCCATGAAGTGGGCGAGCGAATGAAGAGGAAGCGCTGGGGCCAGTTGTGCACTTTATTGGTCAAACCCTTAAAAAGGCCTACGCCGGGGCGAGCTGTGAGATGGAAGAAGCCAGAAGGGGAGCGATTTACCTTGAAGGCGGAATGGAACAGGTCGCCCGTGGGCTCTATGGAGGCCTCGACGCAAATGATGAAGAAAGCAGACATAAATTTAATGGAATTAGGAAGAAATTGGTTAATGGGCACGCGAAATTTGCGAGCCACATCCAGAAAAAAAGGGTGAACGGGCAGTGACAAGCCCGAGAGCAATTGGTCGATATGCCAGGTCATGTAGCCTGGGGGAGGGTGAAGGGAATCTTGCGAGGATGAAGGAAGAGCTAAATCGAAGGAAACATCTAGCCCTTGCCGGACGAGGAGGTCGCCAATATCATCGGGGATCAAAATCGAGTGTAGGGGGTTGGTCAAGATGCAAACGGAGGGTTCCCTCACTTTCGCAACTCTAACAACACCCTTTCCCCCGCGAGAAGGGGATCTCGCATCGTCCCCCCCCTTTAGGCTGCGAGAGGGGGGGGGGGGGGGGGGGGGGGGGGGGGCTTTGCCCTTACCCTTTTGCGAGCGAGCAGGGGTGGCCGCCGGTGGACCCCGGGTTTTGGATACCACGGCCCTCTTCTTGGGCCTATTTCTCTGTTCCGATGGAGGACCGAGGCGGATTACGGGAGTACGAATCTCCCCGGAGGAAGAAGAGGAAGAGTCGGAGGACATGGGGTGAAGGCAAAGGAAGGAAACACGAAAAAGAAAAAATAAGAACTGAAGAATCACAAAAAGCGGTGTGGAGAAATGTTTACCTGGATAAAAGGGAGGAGGAGAAAACAATTTCCGACGCCGGAGAGGAAGAGAGGAAAAGGGGGAGGGGCTGAAGAAGGAAGAAGAATGTAAAGGAGAGGGGTGAGAAGGACCCCTTTTTATAGTAGGAGGGGGGACTTGAAGAGGCGCCTGCGCCGCTTTGATTGTGAGAGGACAGCGCAGGCGGCGCTTCAATTTCCAAAAAAAAAAAAAAAATAATAAATAAATTAAAAATTAAATAAATAAAGGAAAAAGAAAAGACGGTTTTTAATCAACTGGAGTAATAAGTTCAGTTATTTAATTACTCTGAATGCGTACGGTTTTTTCTGCTGCGGAATATGAAACGAGGCACGTTATTCGAAACGGTGCAGATAATTACCTTAGGAAGCGGGTCGCCGGACTGAAGCACACGCCTTCTCTCGCTAAGAGCGAACTCGCAGCCATTAGCGCCAGGTCGCAAATAACCGCGAGTGGGGGACTAGTTGATCCAGCCCGAGATTGCTTGATGGATCCAATAAAGACCAAAGGCCCAAACAAGATCAAAAGGCACCACTCAAGCCCATTAACAGAAGGCCCATCAGACTGGTACCGGTGGGGCGAGAGGGACCCGGCCGCGGCACGCGAGTAGCTCGCGTGCGAAAGGCTTCTCGCCAGGCTGCATATCTCTCGCCAGACCGGAGGTGATCATTGCTACACATGGGGTATTTAATGCACGTCCAATCTACTGACAAAGGGCAGAGGAATGTCTCTTCGGCCCCTACTTTTTGCCTCTGCAGCCGCCAATGAAGTGACAGATTAAACCGCATTGAAGGTAATTTGAGTTCCGGATGCTTAATTACCGCGATGGGACAGGTAAATTAAATTGAAGAGTATTTGACGTCCGTCCCCTTTTTCTAGTATAAATAGGGGCAGTAAATGCAGTAAAAGAACAACACAAGCATACATACTTAAATTACGCATATAAACTAGTATCTTCTTTAGAAATTTACTGACTTGGCTGTCGGAGTGCTAACTCCGGCCTAAGTCCGGTTCTTTTCTTCCTTTGTAGGTGTGCTGTGGCCCCCGGTCCAAATCCAGGCCTATTCCACTCTTTAAACCAGCCCACCACGAATCCGGACGGATCAAATGGCGCCGTCTGTGGGAAGCCGTTGAGCAAAGCTGTGGCAACGTTTCCTTTAATAGCACCTTTATCTGTTTTTCAGTAACCTGTATACGCTTATCAATGGCCTCGTTTCCCAGCATAGTAAGGGATCTAACCAGTCAGATGGAAGCCGAAGTAACCCCAACCCCGCAGGAGCACCAGCCAGCCGTCGGAGAGGCCTCTACCGCTAGAGAGGAGACGCCACAGGCAGCCGGCATTGCGGGAGGTAGCCCCATGGTCGCCATGATTATGGAAAACCTGCAGGCACTCTTGGCGAGCTGAGCGCTGTCCAGGAGGGCTCTGTGCGCATGCTAAGGGAGCCCGAGGCTGCATCGCCCAAAAGAAGGATGGGGGAGAGTGGGGGCCGAGGGAGCGAGGGGCTCGCCCGCGCAAGTTCCTCGCTAAGCGCATTAAGCCCTTTTTCAGTCGACATTCTGGATGATGATCTGCCTCACTCATTTCGACCTGTAACTTACGAATACTTGGGAAACACCGACCCTTGTGAGCATCTCTGTCGCTTCAATAACACTTCGGATTTGCACCGATTTACCGAGGGAGTGAAGTGTCGGGTCTTCGCGACTACGTTAGCGGGAGCCGCACAAGCTTGGTTCAGCCAACTGCCGGCGGGCACGATTGGCGGTTTCGACCAGCTAAGCGCATGTTTTATGGATCACTTCGCGAGCTCAAAGAAGCAAAAGAGGAGCACCTTGACTCTGTTCGCGGTCAGGCAGAAGGAAGGAGAGTACTTGCGAAGTTTTATCAAACGTTTCATCTCGGCGACCTTAGAGGTACCAATTACCTCAGAGGAAGTTTTGATTAGCGCTCTAGCACAAGGGCTGCGGGCTGGCGATTTCTTCACTTCGCTCTCGAAAAAGCCTCCCGCATCCTTTAATGCTTTGTTGAAAAAGGCCGAGCGAAACATGAACGCGGAGGAGGCAGTGCATAATAAATTTGGCGAGAGCAAGGGCGGCCTCGAGGCAAAAAGAGAAAAGAAAGAGGATAGAATGCAGAAGCCGACTCAACTGGCGAGAAGGGAGGTGCAAAACGAGAGAAAGGTAGGACCTCGTTTTGATAGCTATGCACCGCTAGTCGCACAACCAGGAGAGATATTGTTGGCCATAGAGAATAACCCAAAGTTAAAGTGGCCTCGCACGTATGCGGAGGCCCCGAAGAGAAGCCCCACGCTAGGAAGTTTCTGCCGTTTTCATAATGATTATGGCCACACCACCAACGAATGCCAACACCTTCGTGACGAAATCGAGAGGCTCATACGCGCGAAGAATCTGCCAGAATTTGTGAAAGAGGGGAACCAACGCCCGCAGCAGTTCCCAGCTCGGCGTGCTAGCGAGCCCCGCAAACCTGAGCTGGGAAGGGAAAAGCTAAATGAGAGGAAGGACCAGGTGGCGCCTGCCAACTTCATCAGCATGATTTTGGGAGGACCTTCAGAAGGAGACTCCAACAGGGCTCGGCGAGCGCACCTGAGACAGTTGCGAGAGACGGAGGAGTTATTTGGAGAGATAGAAGAAGCAGACCGGGCGAGCCGTGCGCACCTCCGACGTTTGTGCGAGATGGAAGCTCAGCTCGAGGAGGTGCAAAGAATATCTTACGTGCCGCCCATTGTTTTCGGTCCCCAGGACGAAGAAGGAATCAGACAGCCACATTCCGACGCCCTGGTGATTACTGCCATGGTAGCGAATTTCGATATCGCGAGAATATTAGTGGACACCGGCAGTTCCGCTGATGTTATCTACTATGATTGCTTCAGAAAGATGAATATGGATTTCGAGTTAAAGTATGTAGAGACGAGCTTGGTCGGGTTCTCGGGAGAGTCAGTGCGGTCGGTCGGAGAAGTATGCCTGCCCATTTCCCTAGGAATGGAGCCGGTGCGAGCAACCCGATCCGTAAAGTTTCTGGTACTGGATGCCCCTTCTACCTACAACATCATACTGGGGCGACCGTCCATGAACTCATTTCAGGCAGTAGTCTCGACTTATCATATGAAGTTGAAATTCCCCGTCTTAGATCAAATCGGGGAGGTCCGAGGGGATCAAGAGACCTCGAGGAGGTGTTATTACGACGCCTTGAGAAGAATAGGAAACATTGATGCTATTCGCACAGTCTCCCCAAGTAGCCAGGGGAAGGAGGACCGGATGCCGGAAGTAGACCCCGCAAAAGAAGAAGCCCACGTGAAGCCGATGGAGGAATTAATGGTAGTCCAACTATGCGAGAAGGATGCCTCTCGCACCACCCGCATAGGCGGCGGTTTAGATGCAGACATGTCTCGACAGCTGGTGGAGTTTCTAAGGCAGAATCAAGATGTGTTCGCGTTCACTCCAGCAGATCTCGGGAGTATCGACGAGCAGCTCGTGGTGCACAGACTGAATGTCAAGCAGAATGCGAAGCCAGTCAAGCAAAAGCGTCGGCATTTTGGAGCAGAGAAAGACAAAATTATACAGGAAGAAGTGCGGAAGTTGTTAGCAGCCGGGCAGATCCGGGAGATCCGTTTTCCTACTTGGCTGTCCAATGCAGTTTTGGTCAAGAAGGGCGAGGGAAAGTGGCGAATGTGCATTGACTTTAGGGATCTCAACAAGGCATGTCCCAAGGACTACTATCCCCTACCACGAATCGACCAGCTCGTAGACTCAACTGCTGGTTGCGAGATGCTAAGTATGATGGACGCCTCGCAAGGGTACCATCAGATTCCATTGTGTCCGGGCGACCAGCCCAAGGTGAGCTTCATCACCTCCACGGGAACTTATTGCTACACGGTGATGCCTTTTGGGCTGAAAAATGCGGGGGCCACGTACCAGAGATTGGTAGACAAAATGTTCAAGGACCAACTCGGAAGGAACATGGAGATATACGTGGATGATATGTTGGTGAAGAGTCAAAAGGCGAGCACTCATTTAGGGGATTTAAAAGAAACCTTCTGCACGCTCCGACGCTACGGCATGAAGCTTAACCCCAATAAGTGTGCTTTTGGGGTGAAAACGGGAAAATTCCTGGGTTACATGGTAACGGAAAGGGGAGTGGAAGTGAACCCGGAGAAGGTGCAGGCGGTTTTAGATATGGAGGCCCCACGAAATATTAAGGAGGTTCAAATGCTGGCCGGAAGAATAACAGCTCTGAGTAGATTCATATCTAAGGCAGGAGAGGCTAGTCACCCTTTCTTTAAAATACTAAGAAAGGGGACTCAATTCGAGTGGACGGAGGAATCAGGAAGGGCTTTTGAGCAGCTCAAGAATCTTCTTGCTCGTCTCCCGCTGTTAGCAAAGCCCGCACCAGGAGAAAAGCTTTATGTATATCTGGCAGTGGGCGAGTTCGCAGTCAGCTCGGTCTTAGCCCGAGAAGAGAAGGGAGTGCAGAGCCCGGTATATTACGCGATTAAACTCTTGCGAGGGGCTGAGATGAGATACTCCGAGATAGAAAAGATGGGCTGACGCTAGTAACGACAGCACGTAAGCTAAGACCCTACTTTCTGTCGCACGCAATAGTGGTCCGGACGAACCACCCTATGAAGACAGTGATGGGAAGGATGGAAGTTTCGGGAAGAATGGTTAAGTGGGCAGTAGAGATGGGACAGTTCGATATCAGCTACGAGCCGCGGATCGCCATAAAAGGGTAAGCCCTAGCAGATTTCCTGCAGGAAACGACAAGACCAGAAGAGCAAGGTATATGGAAGGTGTTCGTTGATGGTTCGGCGAACGCATCAGGAAGTGGAGTAGGAGTGCTGCTAGCAGAGGTGGGCGAGGAGTTGGAATATGCGATAAAATTACCTTTCAAAGCCTCAAATAATGAAGCAGAGTATGAAGCAGTTATACATGGGATGAAGCTGGTATCTTTAGCCGGGGGCAGGAAGTTGAACATATTTTCGGATTCACAGCTGGTAGTACAACAGGTAAAGGGCGAGTTCGAGATAAAGAACGAGCGAATGATGGCTTATTGCGAGACGGTACGGTCGATGATGAGCGAGTTCGAGTTCTGCGAGCTAGCTCAAATACCCCGAGAGGAGAACCAGCATGCTGATTTTCTGGCAAAAGTAGGAAGCATGGCGGTGGGATACGAGTCAAGAAAAATACAGTTGCTAGTGGGGGAGCCATGTAGCGGGGGCGAGGAGCGTGTTTCAACAGTGACGAGTGGGGAAGATTGGCGCACGGAAATCAGGGCGTGTCTACAAGGAAAGGTGCTCGCAAGTGGCCGCGCCCAGAGGGTCCTGAAACAGCGAGCAAACAACTTTTGCCTAATCGGGGATATACTTCACAAAAGAGGCTACACTAGGCCGCACCTAAGATGCCTATCTCTCGAGGAGGGCCGCTACGTACTGCACGAGGTTCACCAAGGATGTTGCGGGGACCATGCAGGAGGTAGAGCGTTGGTCTCGCGGGTACTAAGGGCAGGATATTTTTGGCCCACCTTGAGAAAAGACGCGGGACAGTTTGTCAAGAGATGTGACAAGTGCCAGAGACATGGCCCGCTGATTCACACGACGGGGCGAGGAGCGGTTTCCACATAGGACGGATCAAAGCCCCATGAAGTGGGCGAGCGAATGAAGAGGAAGCGCTGGGGCCAGTTGTGCACTTTATTGGTCAAACCCTTAAAAAAGCCTACGTCGGGGCGAGCTGTGAGATGGAAGAAGCCAAAAGGGGAGCGATTTACCTTGAAGGCGGAATGGAACAGGTCGCCCGTGGGCTCTATGGAGGCCTCGGCGCAAATGATGAAGAAAACAGACATAAATTTAATGGAATCAGGAAGAAATTGGTTAATGGGCACGCGAAATTTGCGAGCCACATCCAGAAAAAAGGGGTGAACGGGCAGTGACAAGCCCGAGAGCAATTGGTCGATATGCCAGGTCATGTAGCCTGGGGGAGGGTGAAGGGAATCTTGCGAGGATGAAGGAAGAGCTAAATCGAAGGAAACATCTAGCCCTTGCCGGACGAGGAGGTCGCCAATATCGTCGGGGATCAAAATCGAGTGTAGGGGGTTGGTCAAGATGCAAACGGAGGGTTCCCTCACTTTCGCAACTCTAACAACACCCTTTCCCCCGCGAGAAGGGGATCTCGCATCGTCCCCCCCCTTTAGGCTGCGAGAGGGGGGGGGGGCTTTGCCCTTACCCTTTTGCGAGCGAGCAGGGGTGGCCGCCGGTGGACCCCGGGTTTTGGATACCACGGCCCTCTTCTTGGGCCTATTTCTCTGTTCCGATGGAGGACCGAGGCGGATTACGGGAGTACGAATCTCCCCGGAGGAAGAAGAGGAAGAGTCGGAGGACATGGGGTGAAGGCAAAGGAAGGAAACACGAAAAAGAAAAAATAAGAACTGAAGAATCACAAAAAGCGGTGTGGAGAAATGTTTACCTGGATAAAAGGGAGGAGGAGAAAACAATTTCCGACGCCGGAGAGGAAGAGAGGAAAAGGGAGAGGGGCTGAAGAAGGAAGAAGAATGTAAAGGAGAGGGGTGAGAAGGACCCCTTTTTATAGTAGGAGGGGGGACTTGAAGAGGCGCCTGCGCCGCTTTGATTGTGAGAGGACAGCGCAGGCGGCGCTTCAATTTCCAAAAAAAAAAAAAAAATAATAAATAAATTAAAAATTAAATAAATAAAGGAAAAAGAAAAGACGGTTTTTAATCAACTGGAGTAATAAGTTCAGTTATTTAATTACTCTGAATGCGTACGGTTTTTTCTGCTGCGGAATATGAAACGAGGCACGTTATTCGAAACGGTGCAGATAATTACCTTAGGAAGCGGGTCGCCGGACTGAAGCACACGCCTTCTCTCGCTAAGAGCGAACTCGCAGCCATTAGCGCCAGGTCGCAAATAACCGCGAGTGGGGGACTAGTTGATCCAGCCCGAGATTGCTTGATGGATCCAATAAAGACCAAAGGCCCAAACAAGATCAAAAGGCACCACTCAAGCCCATTAACAGAAGGCCCATCAGACTGGTACCGGTGGGGCGAGAGGGACCCGGCCGCGGCACGCGAGTAGCTCGCGTGCGAAAGGCTTCTCGCCAGGCTGCATATCTCTCGCCAGACCGGAGGTGATCATTGCTACACATGGGGTATTTAATGCACGTCCAATCTACTGACAAAGGGCAGAGGAATGTCTCTTCGGCCCCTACTTTTTGCCTCTGCAGCCGCCAATGAAGTGACAGATTAAACCGCATTGAAGGTAATTTGAGTTCCGGATGCTTAATTACCGCGATGGGACAGGTAAATTAAATTGAAGAGTATTTGACGTCCGTCCCCTTTTTCTAGTATAAATAGGGGCAGTAAATGCAGTAAAAGAACAACACAAGCATACATACTTAAATTACGCATATAAACTAGTATCTTCTTTAGAAATTTACTGACTTGGCTGTCGGAGTGCTAACTCCGGCCTAAGTCCGGTTCTTTTCTTCCTTTGTAGGTGTGCTGTGGCCCCCGGTCCAAATCCAGGCCTATTCCACTCTTTAAACCAGCCCACCACGAATCCGGACGGATCAAATGGCGCCGTCTGTGGGAAGCCGTTGAGCAAAGCTGTGGCAACGTTTCCTTTAATAGCACCTTTATCTGTTTTTCAGTAACCTGTATACGCTTATCAATGGCCTCGTTTCCCAGCATAGTAAGGGATCTAACCAGTCAGATGGAAGCCGAAGTAACCCCAACCCCGCAGGAGCACCAGCCAGCCGTCGGAGAGGCCTCTACCGCTAGAGAGGAGACGCCACAGGCAGCCGGCATTGCGGGAGGTAGCCCCATGGTCGCCATGACTATGGAAAACCTGCAGGCACTCTTGGCGAGCGCTGTCCAGGAGGGCTCTGTGCGCATGCTAAGGGAGCCCGAGGCTGCATCGCCCAAAAGAAGGATGGGGGAGAGTGGGGGCCGAGGGAGCGAGGGGCTCGCCCGCGCAAGTTCCTCGCTAAGCGCATTAAGCCCTTTTTCAGTCGACATTCTGGATGATGATCTGCCTCACTCATTTCGACCTGTAACTTACGAATACTTGGGAAACACCGACCCTTGTGAGCATCTCTGTCGCTTCAATAACACTTCGGATTTGCACCGATTTACCGAGGGAGTGAAGTGTCGGGTCTTCGCGACTACGTTAGCGGGAGCCGCACAAGCTTGGTTCAACCAACTGCCGGCGGGCACGATTGGCGGTTTCGACCAGCTAAGCGCATGTTTTATGGATCACTTCGCGAGCTCAAAGAAGCAAAAGAGGAGCACCTTGACTCTGTTCGCGGTCAGGCAGAAGGAAGGAGAGTACTTGCGAAGTTTTATCAAACGTTTCATCTCGGCGACCTTAGAGGTACCAATTACCTCAGAGGAAGTTTTGATTAGCGCTCTAGCACAGGGGCTGCGGGCTGGCGATTTCTTCACTTCGCTCTCGAAAAAGCCTCCCGCATCCTTTAATGCTTTGTTGAAAAAGGCCGAGCGATACATGAACGCGGAGGAGGCAGTGCATAATAAATTTGGCGAGAGCAAGGGCGGCCTCGAGGCAAAAAGAGAAAAGAAAGAGGATAGAATGCAGAAGCCGACTCAACTGGCGAGAAGGGAGGTGCAAAACGAGAGAAAGGTAGGACCTCGTTTTGATAGCTATGCACCGCTAGTCGCACAACCAGGAGAGATATTGTTGGCCATAGAGAATAACCCAAAGTTAAAGTGGCCTCGCACGTATGCGGAGGCCCCGAAGAGAAGCCCCACGCTAGGAAGTTTCTGCCGTTTTCATAATGATTATGGCCACACCACCAACGAATGCCAACACCTTCGTGACGAAATCGAGAGGCTCATACGCGCGAAGAATCTGCCAGAATTTGTGAAAGAGGGGAACCAACGCCCGCAGCAGTTCCCAGCTCGGCGTGCTAGCGAGCCCCGCAAACCTGAGCTGGGAAGGGAAAAGCTAAATGAGAGGAAGGACCAGGTGGCGCCTGCCAACTTCATCAGCATGATTTTGGGAGGACCTTCAGAAGGAGACTCCAACAGGGCTCGGCGAGCGCACCTGAGACAGTTGCGAGAGACGGAGGAGTTATTTGGAGAGATAGAAGAAGCAGACCGGGCGAGCCGTGCGCACCTCCGACGTTTGTGCGAGATGGAAGCTCAGCTCGAGGAGGTGCAAAGAATATCTTACGTGCCGCCCATTGTTTTCGGTCCCCAGGACGAAGAAGGAATCAGACAGCCACATTCCGACGCCCTGGTGATTACTGCCATGGTAGCGAATTTCGATATCGCGAGAATATTAGTGGACACCGGCAGTTCCGCTGATGTTATCTACTATGATTGCTTCAGAAAGATGAATATGGATTTCGAGTTAAAGTATGTAGAGACGAGCTTGGTCGGGTTCTCGGGAGAGTCAGTGCGGTCGGTCGGAGAAGTATGCCTGCCCATTTCCCTAGGAATGGAGCCGGTGCGAGCAACCCGATCCGTAAAGTTTCTGGTACTGGATGCCCCTTCTACCTACAACATCATACTGGGGCGACCGTCCATGAACTCATTTCAGGCAGTAGTCTCGACTTATCATATGAAGTTGAAATTCCCCGTCTTAGATCAAATCGGGGAGGTCCGAGGGGATCAAGAGACCTCGAGGAGGTGTTATTACGACGCCTTGAGAAGAATAGGAAACATAGATGCTATTCGCACAGTCTCCCCAAGTAGCCAGGGGAAGGAGGACCGGATGCCGGAAGTAGACCCCGCAAAAGAAGAAGCCCACGTGAAGCCGATGGAGGAATTAATGGTAGTCCAACTATGCGAGAAGGATGCCTCTCGCACCACCCGCATAGGCGGCGGTTTAGATGCAGACATGTCTCGACAGCTGGTGGAGTTTCTAAGGCAGAATCAAGATGTGTTCGCGTTCACTCCAGCAGATCTCGGGAGTATCGACGAGCAGCTCGTGGTGCACAGACTGAATGTCAAGCAGAATGCGAAGCCAGTCAAGCAAAAGCGTCGGCATTTTGGAGCAGAGAAAGACAAAATTATACAGGAAGAAGTGCGGAAGTTGTTAGCAGCCGGGCAGATCCGGGAGATCCGTTTTCCTACTTGGCTGTCCAATGCAGTTTTGGTCAAGAAGGGCGAGGGAAAGTGGCGAATGTGCATTGACTTTAGGGATCTCAACAAGGCATGTCCCAAGGACTACTATCCCCTACCACGAATCGACCAGCTCGTAGACTCAACTGCTGGTTGCGAGATGCTAAGTATGATGGACGCCTCGCAAGGGTACCATCAGATTCCATTGTGTCCGGGCGACCAGCCCAAGGTGAGCTTCATCACCTCCACGGGAACTTATTGCTACACGGTGATGCCTTTTGGGCTGAAAAATGCGGGGGCCACGTACCAGAGATTGGTAGACAAAATGTTCAAGGACCAACTCGGAAGGAACATGGAGATATACGTGGATGATATGTTGGTGAAGAGTCAAAAGGCGAGCACTCATTTAGGGGATTTAAAAGAAACCTTCTGCACGCTCCGACGCTACGGCATGAAGCTTAACCCCAATAAGTGTGCTTTTGGGGTGAAAACGGGAAAATTCCTGGGTTACATGGTAACGGAAAGGGGAGTGGAAGTGAACCCGGAGAAGGTGCAGGCGGTTTTAGATATGGAGGCCCCACGAAATATTAAGGAGGTTCAAATGCTGGCCGGAAGAATAACAGCTCTGAGTAGATTCATATCTAAGGCAGGAGAGGCTAGTCACCCTTTCTTTAAAATACTAAGAAAGGGGACTCAATTCGAGTGGACGGAGGAATCAGGAAGGGCTTTTGAGCAGCTCAAGAATCTTCTTGCTCGTCTCCCGCTGTTAGCAAAGCCCGCACCAGGAGAAAAGCTTTATGTATATCTGGCAGTGGGCGAGTTCGCAGTCAGCTCGGTCTTAGCCCGAGAAGAGAAGGGAGTGCAGAGCCCGGTATATTACGCGATTAAACTCTTGCGAGGGGCTGAGATGAGATACTCCGAGATAGAAAAGATGGGCTGACGCTAGTAACGACAGCACGTAAGCTAAGACCCTACTTTCTGTCGCACGCAATAGTGGTCCGGACGAACCACCCTATGAAGACAGTGATGGGAAGGATGGAAGTTTCGGGAAGAATGGTTAAGTGGGCAGTAGAGATGGGACAGTTCGATATCAGCTACGAGCCGCGGATCGCCATAAAAGGGCAAGCCCTAGCAGATTTCCTGCAGGAAACGACAAGACCAGAAGAGCAAGGTATATGGAAGGTGTTCGTTGATGGTTCGGCGAACGCATCAGGAAGTGGAGTAGGAGTGCTGCTAGCAGAGGCGGGCGAGGAGTTGGAATATGCGATAAAATTACCTTTCAATGCCTCAAATAATGAAGCAGAGTATGAAGCAGTTATACATGGGATGAAGCTGGTATCTTTAGCCGGGGGCAGGAAGTTGGACATATTTTCGGATTCACAGCTGGTAGTACAACAGGTAAAGGGCGAGTTCGAGATAAAGAACGAGCGAATGATGGCTTATTGCGAGACGGTACGGTTGATGATGAGCGAGTTCGAGTTCTGCGAGCTAGCTCAAATACCCCGAGAGGAGAACCAGCATGCTGATTTTCTGGCAAAAGTAGGAAGCATGGCGGTGGGATACGAGTCAAGAAAAATACAGTTGCTAGTGGGGGAGCCATGTAGCGGGGGCGAGGAGCGTGTTTCAACAGTGACGAGTGGGGAAGATTGGCGCACGGAAATCAGGGCGTGTCTACAAGGAAAGGTGCTCGCAAGTGGCCGCGCCCAGAGGGTCCTGAAACAGCGAGCAAACAACTTCTGCCTAATCGGGGATATACTTCACAAAAGAGGCTACACTAGGCCGCACCTAAGATGCCTATCTCTCGAGGAGGGCCGCTACGTACTGCACGAGGTTCACCAAGGATGTTGCGGGGACCATGCAGGAGGTAGAGCGTTGGTCTCGCGGGTACTAAGGGCAGGATATTTTTGGCCCACCTTGAGAAAAGACGCGGGACAGTTTGTCAAGAGATGTGACAAGTGCCAGAGACATGGCCCGCTGATTCACACGACGGGGCGAGGAGCGGTTTCCACATAGGACGGATCAAAGCCCCATGAAGTGGGCGAGCGAATGAAGAGGAAGCGCTGGGGCCAGTTGTGCACTTTATTGGTCAAACCATTAAAAAGGCCTACGCCGGGGCGAGCTGTGAGATGGAAGAAGCCAGAAGGGGAGCGATTTACCTTGAAGGCGGAATGGAACAGGTCGCCCGTGGGCTCTATGGAGGCCTCGACGCAAATGATGAAGAAAGCATACATAAATTTAATGGAATTAGGAAGAAATTGGTTAATGGGCACGCGAAATTTGCGAGCCACATCCAGAAAAAAGGGGTGAACGGGCAGTGACAAGCCCGAGAGCAATTGGTCGATATGCCAGGTCATGTAGCCTGGGGGAGGGTGAAGGGAATCTTGCGAGGATGAAGGAAGAGCTAAATCGAAGGAAACATCTAGCCCTTGCCGGACGAGGAGGTCGCCAATATCGTCGGGGATCAAAATCGAGTGTAGGGGGTTGGTCAAGATGCAAACGGAGGGTTCCCTCACTTTCGCAACTCTAACAACACCCTTTCCCCCGCGAGAAGGGGATCTCGCATCGTCCCCCCCCCTTTAGGCTGCGAGAGGGGGGGGGGGGGGGGGGGCTTTGCCCTTACCCTTTTGCGAGCGAGCAGGGGTGGCCGCCGGTGGACTCCGGGTTTTGGATACCACGGACCTCTTCTTGGGCCTATTTCTCTGTTCCGATGGAGGACCGAGGCGGATTACGGGAGTACGAATCTCCCCGGAGGAAGAAGAGGAAGAGTCGGAGGACATGGGGTGAAGGCAAATGAAGGAAACACGAAAAAGAAAAAATAAGAACTGAAGAATCACAAAAAGCGTTGTGGAGAAATGTTTACCTGGATAAAAGGGAGGAGGAGAAAACAATTTCCGACGCCGGAGAGGAAGAGAGGAAAAGGGGGAGGGGCTGAAGAAGGAAGAAGAATGTAAAGGAGAGGGGTGAGAAGGACCCCTTTTTATAGTAGGAGGGGGGACTTGAAGAGGCGCCTGCGCCGCTTTGATTGTGAGAGGACAGCGCAGGCGGCGCTTCAATTTCCAAAAAAAAAAACAAAAAAAAAAAAAATTTAAAAATTAAATAAATAAAGGAAAAAGAAAAGACGGTTTTTAATCAACTGGAGTAATAAGTTCAGTTATTTAATTACTCGGAATGCGTACGGTTTTTTCTGCTGCGGAATATGAAACGAGGCACGTTATTCGAAACGGTGCAGATAATTACCTTAGGAAGCGGGTCGCCGGACTGAAGCACACGCCTTCTCTCGCTAAGAGCGAACTCGCAGCCATTAGCGCCAGGTCGCAAATAACCGCGAGTGGGGGACTAGTTGATCCAGTCCGAGATTGCTTGATGGATCCAATAAAGACCAAAGGCCCAAACAAGATCAAAATGCACCACTCAAGCCCATTAACAGAAGGCCCATCAGACTGGTACCGGTGGGGCGAGAGGGACCCGGCCGCGGCACGCGAGTAGCTCGCGTGCGAAAGGCTTCTCGCCAGGCTGCATATCTCTCGCCAGACCGGAGGTGATCATTGCTACACATGGGGTATTTAATGCACGTCCAATCTACTGACAAAGGGCAGAGGAATGTCTCTTCGGCCCCTACTTTTTGCCTCTGCAGCCGCCAATGAAGTGACAGATTAAACCGCATTGAAGGTAATTTGAGTTCCGGATGCTTAATTACCGCGATGGGACAGGTAAATTAAATTGAAGAGTATTTGACGTCCGTCCCCTTTTTCTAGTATAAATAGGGGCAGTAAATGCAGTAAAAGAACAACACAAGCATACATACTTAAATTACGCATATAAACTAGTATCTTCTTTAGAAATTTACTGACTTGGCCGTCGGAGTGCTAACTCCGGCCTAAGTCCGGTTCTTTTCTTCCTTTGTAGGTGTGCTGTGGCCCCCGATCCAAATCCAGGCCTATTCCACTCTTTAAACCAGCCCACCACGAATCCGGACGGATCAATTATTATTATTGTTATTATTATTGTTGTTATTATTGTTGTTATTATTATTGTTATTGTTGTAATTGTTGTTGTTATTATTGTTGTTATTATTGTTGTTATTGTTGTTATTGTTGTTGTTATTATTGTTGTTATTATTGTTGTAATTATTGTTGTTATTATTATTATTATTATTATTATTATTATTATTATTATTATTATTATTATTATTATTATTATTATTATTATTATTATTATTATTATTATTATTATTATTATTATTATTATTATTATTATTATTATTATTATTATTATTATTATTATTATTATTATTATTATTATTATTATTATTATTATTATTATTATTATTATTATTATTATTATTATTATTATTATTATTATTATTATTATTATTATTATTATTATTATTATTATTATTATTATTATTATTATTATTATTATTATTATTATTATTATTATTATTATTATTATTATTATTATTATTATTATTATTATTATTATTATTATTATTATTATTATTATTATTATTATTATTATTATTATTATTATTATTATTATTATTATTATTATTATTATTATTATTATTATTATTATTATTATTATTATTATTATTATTATTATTATTATTATTATTATTATTATTATTATTATTATTATTATTATTATTATTATTATTATTATTATTATTATTATTATTATTATTATTATTATTATTATTATTATTATTATTATTATTATTATTATTATTATTATTATTATTATTATTATTATTATTATTATTATTATTATTATTATTATTATTATTATTATTATTATTATTATTATTATTATTATTATTATTATTATTATTATTATTATTATTATTATTATTATTATTATTATTATTATTATTATTATTATTATTATTATTATTATTATTATTATTATTATTATTATTATTATTATTATTATTATTATTATTATTATTATTATTATTATTATTATTATTATTATTATTATTATTATTATTATTATTATTATTATTATTATTATTATTATTATTATTATTATTATTATTATTATTATTATTATTATTATTATTATTATTATTATTATTATTATTATTATTATTATTATTATTATTATTATTATTATTATTATTATTATTATTATTATTATTATTATTATTATTATTATTATTATTATTATTATTATTATTATTATTATTATTATTATTATTATTATTATTATTATTATTATTATTTATACATATATCTTGTAATCTTGGATGTATATCTCTTAGTTATCATGTGTAATAGGTTAGGATTTTTTACATATAACTATATATATAAATAATATACGTGAGAGACATAATTCTCTCTTTCTCCAACTATATTTCTTTTATATGGTATCGGACACTAGGTTAACCTAGCCATAACCATCACCTTCCCCTCAGTCGTCGCCGCCTCTCTTCTTCTCCATGGCCGGTGACGAAGGTACTCCCCCCCCCCCCCCCCCCCCCCCCCTCGCCCCTCTCAATCCCTTCCACCTTGCTCGTGCCATCTCCAATATCAAATCTCTCATCCCGTCATCCTAGATCTCAAAAATCTCAACTATAAAAAGTGGAGCCACTTTTTCACAATTACTGCCGGTCGTTTCTGCCTCCCAAATCTTTTCCATGGAAAACCCTGACCCGACTCAATTTCCGCCGATGAATGGTAACGCGCCGACTATCTTCTCCAATCTTGGATCTACGGCACCATCTCCGATGGTTTGTCTAGCATGGTTCTCTCCAAAACCTCCACCGCCAGTGATCTCTGGACCGTCATCTCCTCTCTCTTCACCGACAATAAAGACTATCGGGCCATTCAACTTGAAGAGAAATTCAAGTCCCTCAAGAAAGGCACTTTCTCTATTCACGATTATTCCCAAACAATCAAAACCACGGCGGACAGCTTGGCCGATGTCGGAAATCCAATCTCCGAACATGTCGTCATCGGTAATCAGCATGTTTGGGGAAATTATTGCTAGGATTAAAAAAAAAATGAGATTACCTGAGTGTGGTGCCATATGGGAGGTCACCCCGCTGTCCATGAACTACAGGAGTGGATGGGTGACCCGATGTATTTGGAGCGGGTCCTAGAATCGACGGGGATGACTGTTTTTGGTAGGGTGCGCGCCAGGGTTGAGATGCGGTATGAGCACTATGGTAGCCGTAGTGCTGCATTGGGTGACGATTAGGTCCGCGACCTCCGCGACGGTTGGATCGGCCACCCCCGCGCTGATAAAGCGAATAACCACCTCTGCGGGAACTGTTGTATGAACTGTTGTAACTGTTTGGCGGATAGTTTGCTTTGGAGACGTAAAAACCAGCAGCGGTCTGCTCAGGTTCAGCAAGTCAATTTTCTTCCATCTAGAGAAGCGATCGAGTCCGTAGAAAAGTGGGAAGGGGTTTTTGAAAGGAGATGAGATTAGCGACGGTCCCGTAATTTTTTGGAAGACCGTGTAGGGTTTGTAGAATGAGTTGTTTATCGGAGATTGGATTTCCGACATCGGCCAAGCTGTCCGCCGTGGTTTTGATTGTTTGGCAATAATCCATGCAGTAATTTCAAATACTACTCATCTCTCTCTCTCTGCAACATAGATACGATTTCTGATACTATGTCGTCCTCCGATGGTTCTAATAATATCAGCGGTGCCGGTGCCGTACAATTGGGTTTTACTGCCAGCTGGACTCCTTCCCAGTCTGCCGCACCCTCCTGACGGCGGCCGTCGAATCCCGACATAGCCCGTCAACTATCTCGGGCTCCAATCTTTAATCACAATCGGCATGGTGCTCTTATTGCGTACCGGCCTATGGAACACAGAATACCGTCTGGGGCCCGACCTCATGATAATAGAAATTTTCATCATCAAAATTACCATATGCCACTTCCCATGGAAAAACAACGTATGGCATGCCCACCACCACATAACTGGAGACCTTTCACAGGGCAAGACAACATGCTAATTACGGATATAATTTTTAACCATGTCCACTATTATTTCAGCGACGGAAATTTAGTTAATGATCAATTTCTTAGAGAGAATATAGACGAATTGGGGTGGGTGGAACTTTCTTTTATTGCATCGTTCCCTCGCATGCAAAATTTGACGGGAGATATTTCATATATTTGGGCATCTTTAAAAAAATCGAACATGTCAGGACAGCCACCCCAATCGGCGTCGGAGTAAGCGACAAGAGAGAAGTCCGGATTAGGGGAGAGGAGAAGGCCGTGATCGAGAGTGCCACGAATGTAGCGAAGGATATGCTTGAGAGCAGCCATATGAGGTTCCCTTGGATTATGCATGAATAAACAAATTTGTTGCAAATCATAGCAAATATCGGGACGAGTAAAAGTGAGGTATTGTAGTGCACCGGCAAGGCTACGATAGAGGGTAGGGTCAGCAAGTGGGGGTCCAGTGGTCGAAGACAACTTGCTATTTGTGTCAGCCGGCGTGAGATAAGGGTGGCAGGAAGCCATGTGTGCACGCTCTAGTATCTCGTCGGCGTACTTGCGTAGAGAGAGAAATAGCCCATTCGACGAGCGAGTGACTGGGATGCTGAGAAAGTAGTGAAGATGGCCAAGATCCTTCAGCGAACTCCTGATTAAGGGCAACAATGATAGAGCGGAGCAATTCAGGTGTGTAGGCCGTAAGTACAATGTCATAGACATATAGTAGAAGGAAGGCGCGGGAACTGTTGCGACAGTAAACAAAGAGTGAAGTGTCAGACTTGCATTATGTGAAGCCCATGGTGGTAATGTAAGAGGCAAAACGCTTATACCAAGCACGGGGTGCCTGCTTGAGACCGTATAGGGCTTTGTTGAGACGACACACGTGAGTGGGGCGAGATGGATCGACGAATCCGGGAGGTTGCTCGCAGTAGATAGTTTCAGAGAGAGCCATGTACAAAGGCATTTTTCACATCAAGTTGGTGGATCAGCCAATAGTCGTGAGAGAGCAATACTGAGAACTGTTCTAATAAAGATACAATTGTATTGCTCTCTCACGATCATAGCGCATCTCAACCCTGGCGCGCACCCTACCAACAACAGTCCTCCTCGTCGATTCTAGGACTCGCTCCAAATACATCGGGTCACCCATCCACTCCAGCGGCTCAAGTCTACTTTATTGGACCACCAGAACCCTATAACGGCTACTCGGTTCCTTCCCAAGTTCATCCCCAACGGCAGCCATGGCACATCTCTAACAGTTCTATCAACTGTTACAACAGTTCGTCCAACCGTGCCAATGTGGTGGATCTGGCAAATCGTTTGAATACGGTGACACTTCAACAGCCTACCGAGTCACAATGGTTCATGGACAGCGGGGCGACCTCCCATATGGCACCACACTCAGGTAATTTCAATTTTTTTAATCCTAGCAGTATTTCTTCAAACATGTCGTCGTCGATAACAGTTCCACCCTCCCCATCACCCACCACTCATTTCCGCCCCACAAATGTCTATGTCACACCCAATATCATCAAACACCTTATTTCTGTTCGAAAGTTCACCCGCGATAATTCATGTTCGGTTGAATTTGACCCATTTTGTTTTTCTGTGAAGGATCTTCGGAGTCGAGTCGAGATTTGCAGGTGCAATAGCTCCGGTGACCTATATCCATTTGGCGTCCCTTCTCCCACCTCACCTCCCGCTGCTTTCCTCATTGTCTCAACACCTTCGTTTCAAACCCTGTGGCATCAGCGTCTAGGTCATCCCGGCTAACACGTCATATCCCGTTTATTTTCTACCACTTTTATTTCTCATAATAAAGACCCTAGCATTTTCGTCTATCATTTTTTTCGCTACTCTTTTTTTCTCAATAATGTACTATTGTTACCCCATTTCAAATTATTCAGTTTTACCATCCGAGGCGTAAATTTCAAATAAATAGTCTGAATTAAATCATTCAAGATGCTATGGAAAGTCAACAAGCAAATCAACAACTTTCGGGCCTGGAAAGATTCGGACTGAAATAAGGTCTAAATCGTCTTTGAAGTGGACGCACGTTCATAATAATTAGGGTTAATATGCTGGAGGTCCCTCAAACGAAACGTTATTAGATATGGAATACGAGCCCAATATTTTTTTGGTAACTATATCCCTCAGTATAAAAAATATATGATATAAGGGTTTTTTATTTTAAATATCCCAATATTACCCTTAATATTAACAGAACGTTTGTGTGACGTTTTAAAAAGTTACATCTTTTTAATAAATCACATTCCTTATAATTAGGGATCACGTATCAATCACGTCCATCGTGATTGTAACTGTATCTTAATATAATCTCATTAATATATCTCACGTAAGTGAAGAAGATCCCATAGATAACAATATACAGTGTTAATCTGCAAAACATTGAGCGTAGTATATTCAGTCTCATCCTCAAGAATGTATTGTTTTCCATCATCGTATAACAGTGGTTCTTCTTCGTGCGTTGTTGGTTCGATGCCTTTCCGATTTTTATTTTTTGTTTTTTGTTTTGAAAAGGTGCTTACGCTGCTGCACGTGCTGAGTTTGATAATAGCATGGAGAATTTTCGAAAAATAGTGGCCAGAGAGTGAATAATTTTTTGCTAGATCCGCCATACGAAAATTGGGCTTCTTTCCGTTTTGTTGGCCAGGGATTTGGTGAGATGACTTCCAATTTAACAGAGTCTTGGTATTCGCAGATTAGCAAATATCGTGGACTACCTATTACGGAGATGATAAATGCCATTAGGAGTCTACTGATGTTGCAGATGTGCTTGAGGTACGACACTACTGTGCCTTGACACATTGAACTTTGTCCTTTGGATGAAGAACGATTTGGTGTATTGGTACAGGAAAATAGCACATGGTTACCAAGGAAAGCATCTGACTCGGGGTATGAGGTGTGAGTGAACCTGTTGCTGTGATTGACTTATGGAACATATCATGCTCATGCCGAATGTGGAAAATTTTGGGCTTCCCGTGGCTCGATGTGTAGTCGTTGCAACCAGATTAGAACTCACAACAAGAAGACATGCACAAGGGCTATTTAGTAGTTTTGATTTGGAGTATTTTTAGCCTTTTGAATTTGAGTGTAAGTTAAACAATAGTGTTCTTTGGTTTTTTTTTCCTGCATTTATGTTTGGGTAGTACTATTTTATTTCCGCATCGTGGGTAGTACTATTTTAAGTTTTCCGGATTCACTTGTTTTACATAAGTTTTCTTTTGTTTTTCCTTTTAGGAATTACATATGAGCAATTACATAATTGCAAATTTTCAATAAACTTGTTATTGTTTCTCTATGCTATATGAGTTTGTGTGTATTTCATATATTTTTATGTTTTTTAAATATAAAATTACTGGAGTGTTTAATCATTATGGAATCATATTCTATTAAGTATTCTGAAATCAATGTCCAGAATTGTATTCCTACAGGGATGGTGCACTTTAAATTGTGTAAATACAAAGTATCTATAGTCATCTATAGGATACTGTTGATGAATACAGTATATCATAATATATTTGTAGATCAACAAAGAGATATTGCACACCAGGCTTGTTTAAGTACTTTGACATGATCTTCCACCATTGTATTCTTCTCGGATTGGTGCACTTTTACCACCAACTGCGTAAATACAAAGTATCTACAGTAATTTGTAGGATACCGTAGATGAATTCATTATGTCATAGTAAAACTATGGTTCAAAATTTGCGATATAGAATATCAGTCTGTGTACAACATTTCTTAGTTAGTACATTTATTTCTTGTAAAGCAGTGAATGAAACCAAATGTTAGACAATAGCTATGTTGAACTATGACCAAAGGTCCTAATCCAAAATAAAACCAATAATATATAAATAAGACATAGTGTCAACAACGACGAACGTGTTTCGAATATTTTACCCAACAAACTAGAGTTAATAACCATAATTATGTTTACATGCCAACAATTTAAATTTTATTTGCGCAAACGAAGTCGCGTACACGAGACAAAACAAAATAATACAACTACATTGCTCAAATGATATTGTAATTCAAAAGATGCTATACAATGTTCTCTGTCTATAGGTAAAAAAAAACTCTACACACCCATTTTCCGTCCCAGTAACGGAAGCATTCGTGATTTTGTGATTTGCGAATGGTAATACAAAGTTGAAAATGGGGTTCTCTTCAGGCACTCTAGGTCAGCATTATTCAGTCGCACTTCTTCGAAGAAAGTCACAGTAGACGTCAAGTTAGACCTGAATTGAGATATGTAACCACCTTTTTTATCGTTCTTTGAGCAACATTCATGGCCTCTCTGTAAATATAAAAAATCATCTTTATTTGTCAACAAAGATAAATGTTTGGGGAAGATAAAAAAATACATATACCATGTAATTGTAGAATCAATAGTTTTTTATTAAGAAATTTGAATATTCGTAATCGACAGAAAACCATAGAATATCACAGTACCCATAGTATACCACAGTACTACATAAATTATACATACAGTTAGACATACAAAACTCATTAGCAATAAACTAACAAATAAACAATATAGGCCAGCCTCTCAATTACACAGAGAATCATATAATAGCAACTGTTTCGTAGGTCAGTAACATAGGTCAGCAAAAATGAACAAATCGCACAACAATATAACTATAAGTAAATTTATACAATTGTCATTTCAAAGACTGCTATAGAAATACAATATCAATTCATAGACTACCATAGAAATATTACACCATAAACTACAATAGCAATTACTATGCCACAACAACAAATACCCAGAAACATATTCAATATACAATTTTCTTCTACCAACTACTTTGTAATCAGCCAAAATAAACGAATCCCAGCAATACATAACTACAGCCGTACAAAATACCTTACCAGTTTACGGAATACCATAGAATTGCAGTGAGAAGTTCATAGACTACGATAGAAATCTTAAACACAAACTACCATAACAGTTACTACACCACAGCCCACTGCATATTCCCATAGACTACAATAGAAATACGCCTAAACATATCACTGACTATAACTATAATTGAAAAAATATGCAGAATGTAAACACAGATAAATAAATTCCAATTAGAGATTCAAACCACCAAACTATTTTCATAGACACCCAATGATTGAACATAATGAAACAGAAAATTGCACATATGCACAATCTAATCTGGATCTAGCACATTTATGTCCTGTTAACCCTTCATTCGCATCTCCCCTGCATATTAGATTGTGTAAAACCCTAATTTTTAAGTTTTCAGAAAAAAAATTCAAAACAAAACTCACTCGATCTGTTGCGTGACGTAGACATTCGTAGACGTTTGTGGCGACGAGGAGTTGGATTTTGTTGCTGTATAGTACTTTCAGAATTATTGCCGCCGATTCGCAGTAAAGAAGAGGAAGACGACCTTAATTTGGGGGAAAAGGAGGGGGTGGTGGTTTATGGCACGGTTATTATGGGATTTATGATAATAGAATCACAGAGATTCTTAAGGCCGAGATTGGTGGGATTTAATTCCAACTTACCAAATACCAAAATACACGGCGTTAGTATCACCGTAAGGGTATTATAGGAATAATTTCACAAAAGGATGTATTTCTAATGTTTTAATATCCTTGGGTGTAGCATCTAATATGTTTTCCCACTAGGGATGCATATCTTAAAGCCCCTAATAATTATCTTGATACTTATAATTCGTGGGCTGATATTAGTTTGTTCATGGGCCTTCTATTATTAGCAACTCTTTAATTTTGTAACCCATTTGTTTAATTTCGTAACCCATTTGTCAATATATTTGACACCAACCGAATTTTATCACATGTCGGCTGAAAGGGTCCAAAAACTAAACTTATTTTCAGTTGATATCAGCTAAAACTAAATTATTACATTCTTCTTTCAAAAAAAAAAAAAAAAATAATTATTACATTCTTAATTAGAGAAAGTTCAGCATATACCAATCAAATTTTGCTCATTTCGAACACAAACCATTGGTCTTTTCCTACAAGTTACGAACTGGACTGAAACAACCTCATGAAGAGAAAACATAAATATTGTTTACTTCATGGTTTTAGTCGAAATGTTTGAATTGAATTTAAAAGTTATTTAGAACTCTTGTCCTACACGAATCTTCATTTTATACCGTATTTTTTGTTTCAATCCAAAACAGGGTAAACAGCATAAAATCGCCCTGTGTTTTTTTCTTGCGTAAAACTCCCTTATGTTTTATTTTATTTTGCTCGAAATCCCATTTTCCGTTAAAAGTTAAGGCCGTAACTATAGATGGGATTTTATGCAAGTTTTTTGTAAGATAGGGGGATTCGGTGCATGGTTTTGCAACACAAGGGGGGCCTACGTAAAATTAAGTTATTTATTTAAAGTTCAAATTATTTTCTTAAATTAAGTCGAATATATCTATTAATTAAAAATATGAAAACTAAGAAAATAATACTCAAGATGAAAGTTGGAACGAATTCTCAAATTGTTTATGTTCTTCTCACATATAATTAATCAAGAATAAATTATAAAAATAAATAATAATTATAATAAAATAATTTTATAATTTAAAAAATCAAAATTCATACATTAATAAATTATATCATATAATTTATTTATTTTTTAAAAACATTCACCACGCCTATTAAATTTTTATTTTTCATATTGTAACTAAATAAGGTGGTGTTTGTAAATGATTATTTAAAAACATAAGTTAGTGATTGTGAGTTAAGTTAGTTTTAAGTGCTTATTTCAAAAAGTTGGGGGTGTTTGTAAATATTCCGAAAAATGAACTTAAATACAAAAGGCAGGGTTAGGGATGCTTTTAGAAAAATAGCTTAAAGCAGATTATTTTAAGAGAAGCAAAAGCAAAAATTGATTTTGCAAACACCTAAAAACAGATTAAGAGCAAAAAAAGCTCATAATCACTTTCAAAAAGCGTTTGCAAACACCACCTAAATGTGTCAACTTAATTTCAGATAATATGAAATTTAAACAAATAAATTAGTTTTTGCATTGCATTGTAGAAAATATGCACTAAATCCCCCTTTGTTACGAAAAAATTTGCATAAAACCCCTTCTATAGTTAATGGCGTTAACTTTAACGGAAAATGAAATTTCTTGCAAAGTAAAATAAAACACAAAAAAGTTTTACGCAAGAAAAAAAACGCAGGGAAATTTTGACGCAAGTTTTCCTTTACACAGGGACATTTTATGCCGTTCACCCATCCAAAACATGAAGAAAAAAAAATTGTTTCATTCTCAAATTCTTTTCCCGGATATTTTTTTTCCCAATATGAAATGAAGGCAAGTCTCTTAGGGCATCTTCCACCCATCTCTATTTCCTATTTTTTCATCTAATTCAGGTGTTGTTAACCTCCCAACTTAAATTACTAAATTAGCATTATACCTAAAATTATGATGATTTAGTTTTAGTCACCAAATTTTTTGGTGAAGAAATTTGCAACTACCACCCTACCACTATTTTACCAATTTTTTCACCAAATCCTATTTTTTCTATCAAATATAGAAATTAAAATAGGATTTGGTGTAATTAACACCATTTTATAATTAGTATATAAAATTATTATCTTAACTAATTTTATGTGATTACCAATTTATAAACATATTTCTAGAAAATATTAATTTGAATTAATGAATTAGTGTTTCAAAAGATAAATACATTATTTATTATTATTATTATTATTATTATTATTATTATTATTATTATTATTATTATTATTATTATTATTATTATTATTATTATTATTATTATTATTATTATTATTATTATTATTATTATTATTATTATTATTATTATTATTATTATTAAGTAAATATAAATATGTTTCGCTCTAATAAGTTATATGTTTAAACAATAAATATGTTTAATATCAAAAAACAACAAAAACATAACATTATAATGTAACATAATAAATTACAAGACAAATTATATAAATGAAATACACATAAACTACTTAGCAAGTTTTTTTTCTTTTCTAGCCAAAATAATTTTTTATTGATTCAAGGGGGCCTCGTTAAAACCTTATTTTCTAAGATTAATAGTCTTGACTATCATAGGTCGAATTAGAGAAATGTCCATCGCCAGTAGGTTCGCCATAGTTGCATTCTTTGTTGTTTGGAGATTCCGGGACGTAAACATCTTCATCACTTGGTCCACTTCCCTCTCCACTAACATTCAAATTCCTAGCAGCTCCTGACCTGCTTCCCCTATCAATGATGGCTTGTTTCTTATTCCCCTATTAATGTTGTAATGTTTTTTTTTTTTTTTTTTTTAAATCGTGTTGTAATATTTTTATGCATTTAGTTATGAAACTATTGTTTATGTGTGGTTTTATTATATGTATAATAATTTATATTGATTTTCATTCATGTTTCAATAGTTTTTTAAAATTTAATATAATTCTAAGATTATATAATCAATCAAATTATTACTTATAATCGGATCTATAATCAATATTTTTAAAATTAAAATAGACTAAAATTATGATTAACATTAAATTTATAATTTTGTGATATATTTTGTGAAATACCATGGGAGACCAAATCAAATGCTATTATCTATAAATAGAAAAATGGTGAAATATTATTATTTTATTGTTTAGTGTAAAATTTGCTGAAATTGGTGGGAGACCAAATGCACTATTTTTTCACAAAAAATAACGAAATTATATAATGATGTGCTAAGGGTGGAAGATAAATCCATTTTTTCACCACTAAAAATAGAATTTGGTGAAAAAATGGTGATTAAGTTGGAAGATGCTCTTATCGCTCCTCTCATTGTCTGTGTATAAATACTCAAACGCGCTGCATATTGCTAATGTATTGCTCGAGTTAATAGTAATACTTCAATTTATTCTGGATAAGGTATCGTAGGTAATTTAAAAAGTCAAAATCTAATAATAATATAATAATGACTTATTATAAATGCATAATAAATAATAAAGTTTGGGTGTGATAGGGAATATGACTGATCTAGCAGATCTGGCAGTATTCCACGTGGACCAATAGGTTAGCATTTTAAGATGGTGAAATACAGACCACGAATTTCCAGTGCCCGGGACCCACTCATTCTCAGCCACAAAACATATACGGGCACAATGTTTCTGTCAGCTTCCCAAATTGCCCTCCGAACTGACTGCTCTTAGCTTTATCCACTACGCTGTGGTGGTCCCACTATTTTTTTTTTGGTACCGGTCAAGTCCTTTTCACATTTTAGCATAATACTCAATTTGGCCACGTATCAAATATTCAAATCAAATAACTAATTTATATAAGTTTAAGACAACGTTTACTTTGCACCTCTGAATTATGGGATATATGACATATGTCGGAAATGTATTAAAAATGTAGGTTTGTAATGTTTTGTTGTGCAATTACAGTTTTACCCTCACCTTTCGTCTATGAAAAATATATGTGAATTTCAGTACTTCAAAATATTTTAGTTAAAATAAAAAATACAGAGTCATTATCTCCTTTATTCTTTTTCTAATATTGATCATCTTGCAAACAGTATTTTGGATGATTTCTTAAGCAATTGTTTAGCTTATATTAATATTTTATTAATTTGAACGTATATTTTGTAGGATATAATGGTAGGTTAATTTTCTGTAATTAAAATCCATTATAGAAGCTTGATGGAGTTTGAATATGTTGGGCGTTTGAGTTACATTAAGAGATGTTTAACCTGATTTGATGTCATATTTTGAGATACTTAATTTAATTAAAGAAATTAGGTATACTGTTACTAATACGTTTGGTTTATAATGCCATATGAAATTGAGCTCAGACTACTTGTCGATGAGAACTAGAGCTGTCACTGAACATTATAGTGAAATTAAAAGGAGAAATGAACAAAAAATAACTAATTCAAATGAAAAAAAAAAAGAAGGAAAAATAGAGGTAAAAAATTAGCCACATTTAAGCTTCCAACCCTTGTACAATATAGATAACCAACAAACGGGTAAAAAATATCCGAAAAAAGGTAAATGCTATAATAACGGTTGGTAATAAGAAAGTCAATATATGACGTCAACATATGTAATAAATAATGGTCCCGTAAAGGGATGATCTGGCGGTTGGAGCAAGCGAGCTTGTGTCAATTGACCCAAGTTTGAATCATTTTGCCAACGGTCGCTAGGTCGAGCTTGTCACGTATGGTTACCCGGTATAGTTTACGTTCCTCGTTTGATTTACAATATGATGAAGTTATGAGTTATTCATACATAAAGATTAACCTTTTTTGGCCAAGCCAGCCTCGATATCATTAATCACATCACTCTCGATTGAGTCTCAAGTGGCAAAAATTAGTCGAACTTGTCGCGTGATTAAAGATATTTAATCACAATAACCATTTGTAGATTTGAACTTTTGGGGCCATTTCGAAATATTATTGAACTAATTATCGACTACCAAATAAAGATCCAATTATTTAATTAACGATGATTATATATATATTTCCATCCACACGAGACTCAAAAAACAATCCGCAAAAGGCATGTTCGTAAGAAAACATGCAACGAAGTCCAAAAACGAAGAAAATGTATTCGGTGCTTATTACACTACCAGCAGTCTGTTTACATAAGAACAAAAAAAACTCGGTTTGATTTTGTTTTTGTTCAAGACGCCATTGCGTAAGTGTCTGAGAAGTGAGCCCGAGCTTTAGTCAACCGTTGGTTGGTCAAACCGAATGTCGGGACTTCCGCATCGCCATCTGCGGTAGTGGAAAGAGAAGGCTCGTAAAACCCCGATAGGTAGAAATCGTTGGCCTGGTACTCCTTTTCAGCCTTCTCTGCAGTGACATTTGGTGCAGTATCTGCAGTTATATTGCAGCACTGTATCGTATTGAACAAGAGAGTAGCGATGGTTCTGTCGATGGCGTTTGTGTCCGATCTTTTAGCTTGGGATTCTCTTGCACTGTGTACATGAAAAAAAGACGGATACTACGGTCAATCTTAGGTCATACATACGTATTCCACAAACTTTAATCAACCGTCTTATCCTTGCCTATGATTTATGTAATAAAATGAACCATGTAAAGCATTTAATCTAATTACCTGTAGGGTCCACCACTAGTTGTGGCTTTGCCGTTTTCGTTTTCGTCTTTCGTATTCTGACCAAAATTATTCTGATGAAGTCTCGAATTTTCTGCGAGGCGGTACAGAGAATCGCGAAAGCAAACCCTAGTTTTATTAGCCAACTGCAGATTTCAAATAACAAGAGGAAACTGTTAATCATCTTTATATGTGTGTGTGTGTGTACTGTGTATAAATATATATATATATATATATATATATATATATATATATATATATATATATATATATATACATACGCACGTATAAATATATATAATATCGATTGGTACCTGTAAAGCCAATGTTTGTAGCTCAAGTAAAACCGATTCCTCCGTAGACATATCCTCCTCATTCATATCTTCAAACATATCAAATTCAAAGTGCTCGTCCGAGTTAGACGTCTCGAATTCCATTTCCTATAAAATAAAATAAAATAAATAACAAAGATTAGCTACTATTGATAATTTCGAAAACTACAGTTACGTATAACAATCCATAAGCACTAAAAGTTGTTGTAATAACAGAGGATGTTTACCTCTGAAGGTAGAAAATGTCCGAAATTTTCAAGATTATCCATAGCCATCTGATCTTGGTTGCTCGAAGCTTGTCTAAAGCTCGCTGAACTGTCTGCTCTGTCTGCTGAGCTGGCATCTGCTTCAAATATCGAACGGCTGCACAATACATGTTTTGAAGAATTCAGAAAACCCGGAAATAATTTATGCACAAGACGATAATAAAAGTAATAAGCAATAAAATCAAAAAGTAGATGTTCTATTCGAATCTAGCTCGGATAAGGAATATATTCGTATCTAACGGTTCAAAATAAACTCTAATTCCACACTCGCTCTAGTAAGTTTGAAAATCCCGATTCCTAATTAATTGCGAAATAATTCCACCACAATTTATATACGTAACAACATATATAAGCGCGACCGATTCACAACTACTTTGACTAAGTATTTCTTTATCTAGTGCATACATAAAGAATATAGTGGAGTGAGTACAAGACATTAAATTAGCTTCACTACTTTGAATCGAGAATCTTTTCAAAAAACATTTAAAATCTACATGGATGAAAACGAACATGCATGAAAGCATGTATTTTATTCTTAAAGAACAAAAAAAAAAAAGCGGAGAATTTGTACAAGAAAATGTCATCGGCATCATCGATTTTGGAAAGATTGTTGAGTTGAGAATCTGAGTCTTGGTGCCGATTTTGCTGGCGCCTAGACCTCGGTGTACTAAGTTGTTCGACAACATCATCGTCGTCGTTAACATCATCATCATTATTATCGTTTAATAGAAAATCTTCCACACCTAAAACAGTTAGTTTCTTTGGGGAGTTGAAGTTTCCAACTACTTTACCCCATGAAGACCAACTATCCGGTGACGGAAGCCTGTCCATCATCTCCTCGTCTTTCGGTACCGTCAGATTCTCCATATTGTTTGCAAAATACCACTCCATCGGATTCGATTCGCTTTTACCTACACCACCATAAAACATAAATATATGTCAAGATAAATCAATTATTTTACAATTAAACCTCTTTAAATTAATATAGTCGGGACTAATAAAATTCTATTAATTTAGGGAAATATCAAATTATCGAACTAATAATTCAACACGAGGTTATTAATTTATCGAGGTTCTACTGTAATTACTTCCAATCAACTCATTCATAACATTCACATAGACACATGTAAATCTAATCTACAGAGCTCAGCTCACAAGAACATCAGATCCAGCTTCGAAGCTTTCGACTTTTTGGAGATTAAGTTTCGATTAATTATCAGAAACACCACCTCTTAAAAAAACACCCTAAAACTCAACCATCAACAGTTGATCCAATTTCCATTATTTTTAATTAGACAAAAAAATAAAATAAATTAATAAATAAATAAATAAACACGAACACCACCGCTAGAAATTACTGAAAATAACACAGAAAAGAGCATGAAACAGCTAATTCCAATTCCATGGAGCAATTAAATCAGATAACAAAAAGCAGCAACAACAACAACAAACAAAAAATGAACAAAATTGAAGCTAATTAATTGAGGTGAGGTGAGAGATTGGCTTACCGGAAGTAGAAATTGTTGATTTCGATGAGTTGAAGAAGAAACCCCAGAGAAGAGATGAGCTGAGAACTGAGAGCAAAGAGCAGATTTGAATGGCAGAGAACGTTTGGCTGATGAGCTTTCTGGAAATGGTAAAAAAAATGAGGAGGCTTTATTGTTTTCTGTTTTGGTCTCTATGGACGTTTTTGCCCTTCACACTCTTTCTCTCTCTTCTTTCTCTCTCATCAGCGGTGAAAACTTGTGGCTAGTGGGCGACAACCTTTTTTCTCCACCTTTCACTTTGGTTTGTCTTGCCCTGATTGTGACTATAATTCATTTCCAATTTTTCACTAATATTTAATTAAATATTTTATTTTCTCCAATTAAATTTTATATATAAAAAGAGCTAACGTTGTGTATACATAGGACAACACTAATAATTTCTTATTAATTATGTTTTTTTATCTACTAAATATCTAATTAATTTTATTTTTCTATTTTATCGGGTGGAACAGTTTTCCACTTTCTTTGTTAGTTCTCCATTTCTTTTTATACATGAAATCTTTGTAATTATTTTTTTAGTGGCATGGCATCTTTAGAATTTTTTATTTGTTTTTCTCTTCTAATTATAGATGATTTTTCTCTTGACATTTTCTTCATATATATACCGATTTTCAATGTTGTGTTTTTACATTACTATTTTCCTCACTTTCAAAATCTCATTCCTACATTGTACGGAAAGAAATATTAATTATATCAATTAGAATATTCAGTTTAACGCATATAAGGGTACATGGTGATTAGGCGTCCACGGTTTTTGAAAATTTAAATATATAGTAGATTATTTCTTTTCAATAATACAATTTTCTCGAGTTCCTTAGAAGATTTTGCTGTATATTTGTCCAGCCAATTTACCAAAAGTTAACGTAAGTAATATCAGAGTTTCTCCAACAGTAAAATTTGGTGACAGCTGGTGATTCAATATTCTTTCGATCCAGATCTTGCCTCGAACACTATTTAGGTGCAATAAATAATCATATTATCTTCTATTAAATGTTTTAAACGTATTTTTGCGTTATCAAAAATAAATAACAGGGTCTAAGATAATATTTATTGACAACAATAATAAATACTTTATAATAGTTTTATTTATTTAATTTCAAAACATATTGTAAATTGAATAATGAATATTCTAAAATGTGGGCAGACATGACATGACAACGACTTAATAACGTGTGATAGCAAAAATTTTAACTGAGCCCCAAATGGATAAAGCTAAGAGCAGTTCGGAGGGCAATTTGGGAAGCCAACAAAATATTATGCGCGTATCTGTTTTGTGGCTGAGGATGAAGAACGAGTGGGGCCCAGCACTGGCAAAATTCGTGGTCTATCGTTCCCCATCTAAAAATGCTCTCCTATTGGTCCACGTGTCGTGCTGCCAGATCTGCAAAGATGTAGCTCTATATTCGCGATATATATATATAAATACAGCCCCTGCAATTGGTGTGGCCCGTGAGCAGCTGATCCTGCTTTTCTTTTTTCATTGGATAACAAAAGCGCTATTCACTTAAAACACTTTTTTTTCCAAAGGCACAAGTTTTAAGTAGATAGGCACGCTTTTCTAGACAATGACATATTCCAAAAGAAATATGCTCTCTACTCTCTCTACTAACGTGGTGATGCCATTTAGGAATGTCAATTTAGTGCACTCGAAATTACCGTTGGATCGGATTTTATTTTAGCCGAACCTAGTAAATTATTGGAAATAGTTGAATTTTAGCTCGCTGCTGCGACTCAACCCAAATCAAACCCGATTAAGTAAATAATTTAAATATTTAGTCGATCTGATTTTATTCTACTCACACCTAGTTAATTTTCGGAAATTGTTGAATTTTAGCTCACTACGACTCAACCGAAATCAAATCCGATTCAATAAATAATTTAAATATTTATTGGATCTGATTTTATTCTACTTCACGCCTAGTTAATTTTTGGAAATAGTTGAATTTCAGGCTTGCAGCTCATTACGACTCAACCCAAATCAAACCGGATTAAATAAATATTTAGTCGATCTGATTTTATTTTAGTCACATCTAATTAATGGTGAGAATAGTTGAATTTGAACTCGATATGGCTCGACCCAAATTGAAATCGATTAAATAAATAGTTTAAATATTTATTAATTTATTATTTGACATATTTATTAGTATTATTTTAAAACCAATAGTACTACTTGACAAGAGTTATAACTTATAAGCATAACATATTGAATGAGGATTGGAAATGACACTCAATCACTCCTCAATTGAAATTCTTATGAAACTCATATTAGAAGTACTTTAAATAATTCAATTTTTTTAACATAATCAATATTTATATTTCCATTGATTCGAATCAATTCTCTGATTTGCAAAAGGCATTCAATTTTTTTTCTTTAAAATAATCATATAGCATTTCTTGATAAAAAAAATAGTTTATGCTATATTACAAATATTTGAAAATTTAATTATTTTACATGAAATTAATATGTATATTGTGTATTAAGTAAAATTAGTCCATTCTTTATGCAATGTGTAACTCTGTCTACAATGATAAACATATGTTAGTTTCATAAGCCCGACATAAACCTGAAACTCGAGATAACATAAGAGTCCAGTTTGGGCATATAACTATAAAGTTTGATGATGTGAATTTAAGTTTCGAGTTTGGGTATATAAATCAAAGCTCGACTCACATACCTCGATTATCACCACCCCTAATAGTATCTACAATGGATGCTCTATAATCTCTCCTCAAGCAGTACGTTCCTATACCACATTCCCACTTAGGGATGGCAACGGTCGGTTCTGGGTCGGGTTTGCCTAAACCCAAGACCTGACCCATGAAAAATATATAAAACCCAAATCCGCCCCAACCTAGTTCAGCTTAGACCCAGACCTGCCCCAACCCATATCCGAATTAAACGGTTCTAACCCGACAGACCCGCTAAACCCGTTAACATAAATTTTTATTTTTTTATTTTTTAACTTTCATGATATTTTCCTTCTATATTTTAACAAAATAATCTAAAAATTAAATTACAATATTTTAAAATACTTCTACAAGCGATATAATTTGAATAATAAAATTATATAATTAATTATATTTGACTTCTATAATAAGTAAAGTTCAAAAGGCAAGACGGCTAACGGTGGTCGGATAGATTTTACTTACGAGAAATGAAATTCAAAAAAATGAAATTGTGAAAAATGGGTAAACGAGAATAGACGCGATGAAAATTGAAAGTTTGATAAATGAAATCGTAAATTAATTTTTATATATAGATTAAATATAAAATATATATATTTATACGGATCGGTTCTGGATCGGTTCCAATAAGACCCGTAATCCGACCCAAACCATCCGATTCTAGAAACTTAAATCCATTACCCACCCCAAAACCATTTAGCTTACCCAGACCCGCCCCAAACGGATCGATTCCGAGTCTAAGACCCAGCATACCCATACCCATTGCCATCCCTATTTCCACTTTTATCATCTAGTATATAACTCACATCTAAAAATAGTTCTCACTTATCTCATGCTCCAAATTAAGAATGTTTATCTTTAAAACGTCGTCGTTGTAATAAAATATTCATTGTTAATATAAGGTTCTACAAAATGGAATTATAAAAATTATATATTTAATAAGTAAAATTGTATAATTCTTAATAAGTTTAATTTTTCAATTATGTTATCTCACTTAATCATGTATATATTTAATGACGTTGGGAGTTGAATTGTATTATTTCTTCATTTATATATAAAATACAAAAAATATAACTAATAATTATGTAACATTTACAAATAACATAAATTACCATAAATATAAACATGAGTCATCTCCTCCACCTCCTGTTCTTCTTCATGATTCTCCTCATTTTCGCCTTGTCCTATTTCCTCTTCTTTCTCGTCTTCTTTGTTGTTATCCTTCTCTTTCTCCTCTTTCTCTTCCTGGTCCTCTTTTATCTCCTCACAATTGGCTTATATCTTTCGGCCAGTAATTTATGCTGAAATGTTTTATGATTCCGTATTTAAATAGAGTAATAAATGATGGAAATATAATCTGCACTTCGGTTAGATTATCGTGGTGTACTTAATTACTCAAATTTACAAGGGACAATTAGTGAAAACCCCTTATAGCATTTTTTTAATAAGAATGGATCCAGCCCCTTTTTCCTTATTAGTGATAGGTCCAGTTTTTCTCTTATCCCAAATTTACCCTCCTACTATTCATTACCACTACTTTAATGACTTCTTAATTTTTTTTAATTATAATTTTCGTTTATTTTTTTATTTATTTTTTTTAAAAATATTTATTTAAAAAATATTCTTTACATAAAAAAAATTAATCTTTTTTTTCCCTGCTATTGGGTTTGCTAATCAATTATAATATTTTCGAAACCAACTATAAAATTTCCGAAAAAACTATAATTTTTTTGAAAACAACTACAATATTTCTTAAACAACTAAAATTTTATTTTTCTTTTTGATTATTTTGTTCATAATCAACTATAAATTTACCGAAAACAACTATTTTTTTTTCTCGTTTTTTCTCCGAATCAACTTTAAGAAAACTCTAAAACAACCATAAAAAATAGTTGTTTTCAATGGCAAGTTTACCAAATAAGATCAACTAAAAATTAAAGAAATCAACTATAAAAAAATTGAAATCACCTATAAAATATTGAAAACAACAATAAAATCTAGTTGTTTAATGAAATCAACTAAAAATTATCAAAAACAACTACAAATTGTCAAAAACAACTACAAATTGTCAAAAACAACTACAAAAATCGAAAACAACTACAAATTTACAAAATCGACTACAAAATAAACAACTCCAATTTTAGAGAAAACTTCTATAAATTCATTTCTTCTACTTTGCCATGGCTGAGATAGGAGTTTTCTTCCAGAGATATGGCCAAGATACAACTCCGATCATAAGAGTTTTCTTCCACAGATCTTCGTAGATTTCGAATGTGCTATGCATAAAATAATCCCGATGTCCACAACTATTTCATAAATAAAGACAAACACAAAACGATTCAATAAAAATTCAAATCAGAACACACAATAATATCCAAAATATGTAATAACATCAACAAATTGCTGAATTTCTATTCAAACAAACGCAAGACTCAAATCACAAAATTATTCACAAATAAGGCATGATAGAAATCGAATCATACTGTAATTTGACAATTGAATCAAGACAACAACATTATAACAATTAATCTAAAAAATCAATCAGTTGCAAAATAAAAATAATTAAATGATGAAGGAATTTGACAGACAAACCTAAATAATCTCGTTTGCTTCGATCCGGATCTCGTCGTCACCGGTGTTACACCATCATGAAGACTAAGATGTCGTCGGCGTTGGATTGGAGTCATGTGACACTGGAAGTTGTTCCCAAAAAAACGGCGGAGAAATGGATTGGAGAAGAAACTTCGTCATCTTCTTCATAATTGCCATTGACCATGAAATTCGCACATAAAAAGGCTATTGGGAGAGAAGAAGAGGGATGACAAAAAATATAGAAGATCGTGAGCCGGGGGTGGGGGAGAGGCTGCGTGGCGGAGGTGCAGATCTGTAGCGAGGGAGAGAAAAAGAGAGACGCGGGTGGTGAAGAGAAGTGAGGGAAAAAAAATAGGGTTTAATGATAATTAAGGGTAATATAGAGATATCCCTAAAATTCGAATTTATGGTAAATTAAAATATATAATGAGGGGGTTTTCACTAATATGCAAAATGATCTTATATCCATCCTAATATAACTAAATGTGTTGGGGGGTTTTCACTAATAATCCCTATTTACAATGGGATAAATGAGTAACTAATGCACAAACTTAACTACTTCAAAAAGCTAAAGTGAGCACAAATAGCTTGGTGGGAGGTGGGAAGTCAACTACCCCACATCGGAAAAAGAGCATTAATGTGAGCACTTTAGATGGTGTTAAGTGGATAGCTAGAAGTGGATAGCTAGAGGTGTAATCAAGTGTGGGCTTAAGTGCGTTGCTGCCCGCCCGGACCGAGCCCGTGGATTGTAGAGCTTCGGGATTGTTTGGTTTGGAGTTGAGCCTGCTTTGGACCAAGTTTAATTAAGTTTTTGGGCTTAATAATTAAAATTGAATTTATTTATTCTAGCCAACCCGAGCGCGACATTTGCACAAAGATGACATCATCGCACTTAGGCGGATGTGTCTCTCGGTCAGTGCGCCAAGTAGGTGCCTATTCATACGAATAGGTGACAGTTTAAACACGAATTGGTGTTTAATCCCTCCGAAAAGGCATAACATCTTTTCGGCCCTTCTTTTTCCATGTGTTGTGACATTGGAATACAACTTCTGAAAACTATAAATATGGCCCTAGTTTTCCAGCAAACGCACTCAATTCAAGCATTCATAAGCACATTTCTGCATAATCTTTCATTCGTGTCATAAAGTCCAAAATGTCTTTTCGTTCGCTGTGTTCCAACAGTTGTTGTGCTACTCTATTGGAACTGAAAGTCGTTGTATCATGGGAGACAGTTGCCAAAAACCAAAGCACTGTTGCGAGACAATTTTGTCTTAAGGTGAAAGAACAAATTTCTTGCCTCAACTTTTCGAAATGGAGAATCACGATGTTGAAATTGTTGATGCTACCGATGTTGTTGCTGCTTGCTACTGCGACAATTCTGATGGCTCTTCCAATCCACACCTCTGCCCCTACTCATGGAGAAAGGCCGGAAATAAATATTGAAAAGCATTTTGAGGGAAATAAATAAATAAATAAGTATTGTAACTTGTTTCATTAGAACACATTTTTATGACTAGTAACATTTTTTAAAAGGGGTCATAAGCAATAAGTCCCTCATATAGCTAAGAAATGGTGATACATCCACCCTTTAAATCTTTCTTTGTGATAACTCCTAGAAATTTTATTCTCAATATTACCCTTGTGTTAATTAACTATCCCTAAAAATCAGCTACCAAATTAAAAAATAAAATAAAATAATATATATATATATATATATATATATATATATATATATATATATATATATATATATATATATATATATATATATATATATATATATTATTTTCGTACTTTATTTAGCTTTTTATTTTATTCATTTTCTATTCTTTTTTAATAATTTTTTTTTTAATTTTTTTTCGAAAAAAAATAATTTTTTTTCTCGACAGGTTTACTACGCCGAATGTGACTATAGTTGAATATGACTATAGTCTAATATGACTATATGTGACTATATCTACTTTAGTCATATTCTTGATTTATATTGTAGTTTTTTACATTTTTAATTTAAAATTCTGATTATATAGTCTAGTACAATCATGGTTACCAAATTATATAAAAAAACGAAGATTGCCTATTATTTAAGAAAACAATCCAATAAACATCTAAAAAAAAAAAAACTCACAATTTGAATCTTGAAACGAGATGATAGAACATATTCGAATATGACTATATTCAACAATAGTCGTATTCGAATATGATTATTATCATGTTATTGTTGCTGCTCAAATCTGAACCTAATTGTTCACATTAGAAATCGAAGCACATAGAAGCAATTACCAAACTTAAATATGACTATATACGTGATCATATATGACTAAAAAACTAATTCTTGTCATTTGGCTTGCAAGTTGCTCCATTTTCATTAGTGCATTTCATAGCCACCGCCACCATTTATTCCGAAGTTTTCTCATCGGATATGCAGTAATGCTCAAACTGCATCTTTTCAACAAAAAAAAATGCCTAATTAACAATAATTGGAATATCAAAATCAAACACAAATGACCCCAAAAAATTTTAAATGGAAAATCTCTAAAAGTGAAGACTAAAATATGAAAAAAAAAACTCACCAAATTGTGATACTTTCACAATTTATATTCGGAGCTAGAAGGCACCAAATTCAATCTCCTCCGTACAGTATATAAAAATATATACTCTGAGTACTCTATCCAAATTTCGGCCATATCCGACGGTTCAATTGCACGAAAACGCGTCCAATCTAGCTGCCCTGAATTATTCAGTAACAAAAATCAGCAGCGAGTTTTAAGATCCGATCTATATTTAGAGAATTCTGATTCTGATCTCCACCGTTCATAGGTTATATTGTTGTGTTAAAAATCCTGTATAAAAATATCAACCCCATCCGACGGTTAGATCTTCCTATCTGGCCTCTGCACGAAAACTGCTACGTCTCAAAAACTTGATTTTTCTCTTTTTTCGTCCGCTCTTCGGAAAGAGAATCAAAACCCGGCGCCGGCGCCATGTGCGGCTGAGTGGTGTCCATTGGCGAGTGGTGGAGGATTACGGATCTGAAGAAGAAAAAAAGAGAGAGAAGTTGCGTGAAAAAGAGAGAGAACAAAAGAGAGAGATATGGAAGATATAAATAGAGAATTAATGTAATTCTACAATCACGTGAGACGGTTATGGAAAATAAATATTGCAATTATTTTAAAAAACTACTGATAAGGGTAGTTTCGTCTTATCACAGTTGTTAAGGGGGGTTTCACTAATTAATATTGGACTTTGGGTGTGTGCAAAAGTCTTAAAAGTCAAATGAGTTTAACTCATAATATTTTTTATTTGAGAGGAGTTTTGCATATTTCCCCCTTATAAAATGGAACTGAAGTGTAATTATAATTCTATATAAAAAGGACATTTCAGACTATACATGGCATGGTTGGAGTTAATTATAAGAAAACTTAAAAAGGAGAATGCTAGACCGAGTCGTATATAAAACTACTAACTTAGCCAAAATAGACTTTCGAGCTAAAAATCCCATAATTGGTTCATAAAATTGATGTCAAATTATGATTTAAAGGGTTTGAAATAAGTGTAAATTCGAGTTTGAGCTGATTTTGATTTTGATTTTCGATTTTCGATTTTCAATTTTCGATTTTTTTCTCACCGCTAAAAAAATAGTGTGGTCCGAAAAGCAGTTTTAGTTCAGCAAAACTTTCCCATTTCCAACACAGTACGACTCTTCTTCCCACAAAAAACGTGACGTCATATTTTCATGGAAGTATTATCAAAAATTGACACTGCTCACGTGTTCTTCGTACAAAATCCGAAGAATCCCACCTCCGAATTTTGTCCCAATCACCAACCGTGTTGGTGCGAAATCGGCGGAAAATGTCGAAAATTACCGCTTGCCACTGAATCACAACACCCACCGTAATGAAATAAAAACCATCTCTTTGTGGAAATATTCGATTCCTATCCGAAGAAGGTGGGGCGAGAGTGACAATGGCGGCAACAATTTTCTGAAATTAGAAGTTAGCACCAGCTTTTTTATTTGCCTCTGTGTGCACTATTTTTAAATTACTAAATTGCCAGTTGTATAATTTACGTTGGGAGTAGACTTTCGTAATTCACATCTCGATTGATTTTTTTTTTTTAATTATTTATACCCATCTTCATCACGTATTCTGACGATCGGATTTAATTTGGGAAATTCAGGGTTTTATTTATTATTTTTAAGGTAAGAGTTGAAAATGGGGGAGGAGAGAGAAGTGGAGGTGATACACTTGTGGTCTTCGCCGAGGTCTGTAAGTACAAGCCTCATGTATTCATTTTCTCAGGTAAAGATATTATGATTTGTTCTAGTGTTTGTTTGTTTTTTTTTTTTTTTTTTTAGATTGCTAGATTATTCGTAAATTAATATGAGCATGAATGTTAAATTTAGCTTATGAATGAGAAACTTATGATCTTTCATTTTGCCAGAGAGATGATATGGAAGTGCTCGACGAACCGCTGTATCCGAACTTTTTGCGTGTGACGGGAGCTGAAAGGCCTTACAAAGAAGAACTCCTGTCGAAAACGGTAGGTTGAATAAACAATCTGCACAAGTAGATTAACCTTGTTTGCTTCCATTATTTTTAGCGCTTGAGTTTTTAACAGAATTTCATAAAACCATACTTAGGCCTCGTTTGCTTGGGGAGATTAGCCATGATTAACTAAGTAATTGGACTCTGTTTGATGTATGGTATCCCCAATAACTTGCCCGCAAATATTATGTTATCATGGCTTATTTTGCCTTATCTTGCTTTTGAGGGAGCTTTTTAGTTGGACGTCACGGGGTCCGATGAAATAATTGGGTTTTCATTAGATTATTTAATCTTATCTTGGCAACCAAACGAGACCTCTACTGTATTCTCATAGGACCTATATTTTCACTCTCTATTAACTCATGTTCTAGTGTCATGGTATTCTCAGTCTTTTGACATCTGTAAGTGAGTAGCTACTTTGGCTGCCCAAATATAATTTTTCTTCTAATGATTTTTTCAATGTTATTCTCGGTGCTGAATCCAAATAAGCAACTAAAATTTGTAGAATCAATTTTCCCGTAATCATATTTTGACTTTTATTTTCCCGTAATTTTATTTTGGTGTAATGTAATTCTGCCAGGGGATTTTGTTGCTATTGCATTTATGGTTTTTGGTAAATGTCTTGTTCGTTCTTTTATTTCCAAAAAAGCACATTGTGTGTACCATTTAACCTATGTAATATTACTTCCTGGTATGAATAGGAATCAGATGGAAATAAAGTCGTCCGAGAGATCATTTTCGGCCCTGGAAAAAAGAAGTATAGATTCTGTAAGGTAAGTCGTCATCCCTCAAGTATACCATCATCTAATTCGAATACGTTACTTTTTAGGAAGGAAACATCCGAGCTTTAATCCAGGCGATTAAAAGCTTGTGATCTCAACTAAAATCACAAATTCCATTAAAAGCTTTCTTTCTTCTTTTAAACATCTGCAGCATATTGCTAGTCAACGTCTGCCTGGTCTAACAGACGAGTTAATGAAGAAAGGAAAGCATTGCATATTGATAAGGAATCCCCTCGACGTGTTGGTAAATTAACTCGTTACATCTGTATAGACATATACGTATGTACATACACACACATGTATATATATATTTCTATACACTCTTACACTTTTTACGCACTTCAATTTATCTCCCGTTCCACTGATTTTACATTTCAGACATCCTATGACAAGGTTGTTCCACCATCATTTATTGATCTGGGGTATGCTAGCATGGTCTCCATTTACAGCGAGCTGTGTCAAGAAGGAAAACCCCCTCCTGTCATTGATTCAGACTTTCTGCGACAAGATCCCGAGGTTCGGACATTATTTCCAAAATCAAAATATTTTTCATTTCGATATAGAATGAAATATCAATAAGCTTGAATTCTATGATTCCTCCCTAATTCACTGACCTGGTAGTCGTGTATTGTTGTCTGCTTATTTGGTGATAATTATTTAACTCTCACATCTGTGTATATGCAAGGACCAAATCTGGATAGCTAGATAATTAATCTCGTAAAACATGTATTTAAAGGATGTTAGATCAGAGTCGTGTTTATGCTATTAGTGATAAATTTGTCTTGTGTCTTCCCCTTGTAGGCTACTTTGCGTGGTCTGTGTGATGATCTTGGAATTCCATTTCAAGCTGCAATGCTCAAGTAAGTCAAAAACTATTCAAGAATGTAATTTATCGTAATTCAAGTACTCAACCTTCATAAAACATCTTCCTTTTTCAGATGGGAAGCTGGGCCAAGACCATTTGACGGCTTGTGGGCACCCTATTGGTATAAAAGTACGCACAAATCGACAGGCTTCGATCCACCAAGAAAGTACCCTTCAGTAAGTAAAGTTGCATTGGATTATGATCTACTGTCTAGAATTGCGTGAAGATGTCTCTACACATTCTTCTGTTGGAACTTGCATATGTTGCAATATCACATCAGTCAAAGTCGACCTTACATTATTTTTTGATGAAATGTATTTATCAGACATGCTTAACATGCTTCTGCACCTTCGTTTCAATTTTCAGCCATTTCCGTCGTCCTTGTACAACTTGCTGGAGCAAAGCATACCTTTCTACAACTTGCTTCTTCGCTATATCAGACATATTACTAAAGTACCCCTCCATCCAGATCTCCCAATTCCCGCCAACGAGAAGTTGCTTGCTTGGGTTGGTGATCAAATTTTGCCTCGTGAAAGTGCGAAGGTAACATTTCTGTTAATTTAAGATAATTTAAAATCAGAGATATATATAATGGCAACAGACCCACTATTTCATACTTCCATTTACCCTCATTAACTTCATACTTTATTTTTAATTATGGAATGCTTTAGGTTTCGGTGTTTGACTCAATTGTCCAAGGTGGTGATGGAGTTTGGGAGGGTCTTCGAGTTTATAACGGGAAGATATTTAAACTGGAGGAGCATTTAGACAGGTAGACGAAGAAACTTTATCCTTTATTTGTTGTTTTTCGTAATAAGATCTACAGCTAATAAGTTTCCCATGTGATTCAACTGTTGGTAAGTTTTTAGACAACAAGTACTATGATTAAGAAACGATGTGTCAGTGTCAGCAAATGGGGTTATGCATTTTACCCTTCTAACATGGGTTGTGTTTAATTTCCAGGTTGTTTGACTCTGCAAAAGCTTTGGCCTTCAGCAATGTACCACCTCGTGAACAGGTGATCTGTTACCAAATGCATCACACATCTACAGCTTGGCTTTGTTATACATAATGATTATTTTCTTCAGCCTTTAACCTCTCGATAGAATGTAGTCTTTGAAATTACTCATCGATCCTGATTCTGTGTACAATATTATGCAGGTGAAGGAAGCGATTTTCAAAACTCTGATAAGAAACGGAATGTTTGATAACGCACATATAAGGCTGACACTGACTCGCGGAAAGAAGGTACGTACCTACAGCTCTCCACTTACTTTGGTTCGTTCCGTTTTGAATTGTTGAGCTTTTGAATTTGAATAATTGATATTTATGTTTCAATCTTCATATGCACTAAAGGAAATGTTCGAATAAACGTTGTTCGTTGAATTGTCTGTTTTGCAGGTGACTTCTGGAATGAGCCCGGCGTTCAACCACTATGGATGTACTTTAGTAGGTAAATCCAATTCGTAAATGAAGACATTATAAATATGCTGTAGGATTGTGTAAAAATACGAGCATTGCTGCTCGTAGCTTTCTGGATATCGGTCTGGTGTCAATACATAGAGCAAAAAATACGAGCATGCTACACTATGGCTTTGGTTTATATGAAACACCAAAATCAGGGGTATGTTGATTATAGTTTCCATCTTGTACTTGTGTAGTGCTTGCTGAATGGAAGCCACCGGTATACGACAATGCAAGGGGTATTACTTTGGTGACAGCTAGCACACGCCGTAATTCACCCAATGTAAGCCCCCGTGCTACATATATATGTATGCGTGTATATATATATATATATATATATATATATATATATATATATATATATATATATATATATATATATATATATATATATATATATATATATATATATATATATATATATATATATATATATATGTGTGTGTGTGTGTGTGTGTGTGTGCATATAGATATATATGTTTTGATGTGTTGATTAAATCTTTCATGTTCGCTTTGTGTTTTTCCATGCTCAAAACTTAAGACATTGATATGATTATAAATCGTAAGTTTTTGTCAGGCAAACAATTGCATTCAATTTCAATAAGATGAGTAACGGTTGGTCTATTTTGCAGAATTTGGATTCGAAAATTCACCACAACAACCTTCTCAACAATATTCTTGCCAAGGTAAGATCTCGATCAAGTTGTATTATCCTACTTCAAAAATTTACGATCAGTATTTTGACTTGGCCGCTTTCGTGTAAGTACAGATAGAAGGGAATAATTCACATGCTGATGACGCCATCATGCTTGACAAAGATGGCTATGTATCGGAAACAAACGCGACAAACATAGTAAGATCATTTACTAGGCCTCAATGAAATGTTGAATAAAATAAATCATTACTCGCAAATAGCATACTTATTTTCGCCTTTGGTCATTGCTTGAAGTGCCAACGAAACGAGTCTTATTAATGAATTATTTTGCTGTGGTTCCTTGTTTCATTCCCACACTTACATACGACGTTAATAACCGTTAGTTTCTATCTCATTTGAAATTTGACTTTCTTTATTCTTCTATTTTCTTTATTATTTTCTTTATTATTTTTTTATCAATTCTTTTTGTTGATTTCGCAGAATTTCATTCATACGGTAAATTAATCATCTGATATTTGCAGTTTTTGGTGAAGAAAGGCCATTTAGCGACTCCTCATGGTGATTATTGTCTCCCCGGCATAACGCGAGCTACTGTAAGAACATCATTTGTATTTAGTTACATTACAGAAATATATATATATATATATATATATATATATATATATATATATACATATATATATATATATATATTATGTATGTATTGATGTTTATTAACAAACTACTGAAGAACGTTTGCTGGTTTAATACGCTTTACGAGAGAATTGTATACATATTTTGCAGGTCATGGATCTTGCTGTGAAGGAAAACTTGGTTTTAGTGGAGCGGCGTATCAGTATATCAGAGTTTCATACTGCAGATGAGGTCAATTTTGTTACATTCTCCAATATATTAATTTAAAAGATAAAAAATATTCCCGATACAGCAATATCCACTAATGGTATACCCATAACCACAGTGAATGTCCATTAGCCCTCGGCTTTAAGAACTTCAAAAAGAATAATCCGGGGAAGAAATTTAAAAAAAAAATGATCGACTTCTAAAATATAAGAGTCTTGTATAACACACCGCTAGTTACGACGATTCAGGTCGAATGATGCATGATTTGGACAATCGTTTCTTTCCCCTCGTTGTGAAGCATGACTTTCATCAGTCATTATTTTCCGTCACTCCCTTTTAAGAAATGCGGAACATAGTTTACCAGTCGTTTTTTCCTCTAAAAAAACCTTTGTGCTTAATCCTCGTTTCTAATATGCATAATAAATGGAATTATCTACTTGATGCAGGTTTTCACTACAGGCACCATGGGAGAACTGAGTCCGGTGAGTCATTAAAATTAAAGCATTATTGCCCAATGTTACTTGCTTGAGTTGGTAGTATTGATGTTAATGATATATATTGGTCTTAACCATATTAGGTCCTTAAAATCGATGGGCGGACGGTTGGCGATGGTAGAGTGGGACCCGTCACTCAAAGATTGCAAAATGCTTACACGAAACTGAGTGCGGAATCAGGTGTGCCTATACCCACTTATCAACATCCCTGATAACATTCTCCAGAAAGGTACTATATTATTTCTTTCCCCTTAATTAAGTTTACGATTGTTTCTGGAAAATGTAGTACTTAGAAAAACCAAGGCTAGCAAATTAGCGACTGTTAAAACCCTAATCCGTTTAATACTGTCGTTTTGTGGAAAGACGATTTTATTATATGTTCTTCATGTTTTTAAATCAATATTCCTTCTCGTCGTGTTCTTTTCAGGACTTGAAGATGTTCGGAAAAATCTGTTTGCTTAGCATAATTTAATAATGTTGGACCAATTATTACAACGTCTTGTTGTGTTGCTGTTTGCTTAGCATTAATGGTGGTTTTGATTAGCTTTTTTTGATTTTTTGATGGAGTTGCAGTGGGCTTAATGAGTTTGGTTTTGTTCTTGGTTGAAAAAGCTTCTTTTGCTATTTGAAAAAGAAGAAGAAGTGGGTTTTTTTTCTTGATAGTGATTGGCTGATTACTTTCACCATCATCTTCTAAATCTAACAACATTCTTAATTTTTTTGTGGCTGTTGTTGGTTTTGATTGGCAGAAGAAATGAATATTGAAGTGAAGAAGATTAGATATAGAAAAAGTACCTTCTTTGGAGAGGAGTACACAACTACAAGTGGAGCCATTTTTTTTTATTCTTGAAAATGTGGTAATGAACATATGAAAATCCAATCTATTTGTTTGTATTTTTTGAAGATCTAAGAGATGCCCTTTCTATGAAATTTAAATTTGTATGGGAATTTTTAGTATCTCCATCGTATACAACCTTTTGTGGGAGTTTTTTTAATGTGATTGTAGCTATAATTTTGTATTTGCAAACAAAGTCTATTATCTTTTGTGTTTGCAATATTTATCAACATCAAATATATTTTAAAGGCAACACAGTAATTTTGCCAATAAACCCACATAAAACAGTTTGATCAAACAAAGAAAACATGATATTGTTAGTGCATAGATTATTAGTTTAAGTCCTATAACTCCAACCAAAGGAGGTATTAATTATTGCGAATCAACAATTTAGTCTCAGTATTACATATCCCATATTCTATAGCTATCTATCCAAACTACCCAACCAAAAAGGCCCTATATCTATATAGTAGGGTTATTAATCGAAAAAATCAGAACGAAATTAGTACTTTCGAAAAAATCCTTTTTTTTTTTTTTCCGGAAATTAGATTGAACAAACTTGTTCCAACATTGGAAATTTTGAATTGGAAGTGACGGGATTTGGAATTTCTAAAAATTTTAGTCACCTAAAAGTTAAAGTACATAATCATATTGATATTGTAAGTATAATTTTTATAATATAATCCGAAATATTTTCGGAACTTAAAATCGGTGTGGAAATTGAAATTTAATATGTATTCCAGTTTGTTCTAAATGAAAGTAAAAATATATATTGAGAACTGGAATTTTCGAAGGGGTGGCTAGAACTAATATCAAGATTTTCTCACTTCAATACCACCAAGTTTAATACCATATTGTAGAGAAGTTTTTAAATTGCTTTCTTAGATTAATACCACATATATTTATTTTTAATAGAATACCCCTTACCAAACAAAATACAATTAATACAAATTTTTTTTTTCCTTCATTTCAGTACCAAAACTTAAAAAACTCTCTTCTTCTCTCCCAAACCCAAACCCAAACCCTAAACCTCTCTTCTTCTACCCCAAACCCGAACCCTAACCCTCTCTTCTTCTCACCCAAACCCAAACCCAACCCTCTCTTCTTCTTCATCTTTTTACAAATAGGACCGGCAACTGAGCCGGGCCTAACCGAAGCCCGATGGCTAGGCCCGATTATATTTGAGTCGTGCATACTTATTAGTGAGCCGGACCGAGTTTGAGCCATTTTATTAAACCCGACTTATTTATGAGCCGAGTTTGAGCCTACTATAGCTCAACCTGAATAAGGCCCGGCCGATTAGGTTAATAATTAAATATATAATATATTTATTATTTTAATGCTATGACAACATACAATCGTATAAGATTATTTTATTTTACAAAATGAAAGGAATTAAGTGGTAGCGGTGGCGGTGGCAATAAGTAAAATAGGAATCAAACGCAAAACAACACTGAAATCCAATTGCTGAAATTTCCACCGAGATTTGAGTATATAAAACATTTCCAATAACAAGAGTTACTAATCTATTTACTTCTTTTGGTCTTGTTTTTAAGTTTTTCCAATAACTTGCAAATATCGTTTAAGTTTTTATGGATTGGCTTTAATGAAGGTAAATCTTGTTTATCACATATTTTTATAATTTTTCTTACTCATTATTTTATATAGTAATAGGACCCGATATAAACCCGAAACCCGAAACCCGAAAAAATACATGAGCCGAGTTTGAGCCTGCACTAATGAGGCCCGATGATAAGTGAGTTTGAGCCTATAATAACGAAGTCCGATGGTATATGAGCTTGAGTCAACCCAAGTTCGGCTTACATGGCCCGATTGCCAGTCCTACTTACAAAAAACCATACAAAAAATCTCAAAATTCAAAAAAAGCAAAACCTCACAAAACTTATAAAATGGAGTCACAAGACAATAAAATGGTGGTTTACATACAAGGAGAACTCATTAAAATATGTATTCATGTCTTTTTTTAGCTTCAAATTCGATTTTTTAGTTTTTTTTTTTAAATTCGCCTACTGTTTTCGACACATACATGTCGAATTTTTGGTCAATTTCCGACACCAACTTGTCGAAAATTGTATTTAAAAAAAAAAAAAAAAAAAAAAAAAAAAACCAAATTCGACACATACATGTCCTAATTTCTCAAATTTTCGACATGTATATGCTGAATTTGGTTTTTCCTTTTTTTTTTTCTTTTAAATACAATTTTCGACAAGTTGGTGTCGAAAATTTACCAAAAATTCGACTTGTATGTGTCGAAAATCTATGGCAGGTTTAAAAAACAAAAATCTTCAAAATTGACTTTTAAGCTCAAAAAGACATGGATACATACCTTAATGAGTTCTCCTTGCTCGTAAACTACCATTTTATTGTCATTTGACTCCATTTTGCAAGTTTTGTAAGGTTTTGATTTCTTTAGTTTTGAGATTTTTTAAGAGGGTTTGTTGGTAGGAAGAAGAAGAAGAAGAAGGAGAAGGTGAGGGGTTTGTGAAGAGGGAGATGGGTTTGAGGGGGGTTTGTGTGTTTGGTATTGAAGAAAGAAAAATGAGATTTGTAATGTATTTTGGTTTTGATTTTCATTATGGGTATTTATGTCATTTACTATTTATTATCTAATTATTTTTTTAGTGGTATTAAAGTAAGCAAATTTTGGTATTAGTTCTAGCCACCCCTCTTTCGAAATTTAGAATGAAACATGTTCTAAAATTGAAAACTATTGGATCGAGACCAATTGAATTCATAAATTATGCACTGATTTCCATCCTTAGAAGCGGGTACAGGTAGACTCATAGGGACACTGATGTTACATGTCGTCTATTTTGAGCGAGCAATTTGCCACTTTCCACGGTTCAAAGATGCTAAGTACGACCGTTCAAGCAATTTGCCATTTTTCAATGGCTGACGGTTAAATTAGGCCCAAGTTTTTTTGTTTTGGTTTCGCTTTCGATTTTTGGTTTTCGATTTTGGTTTCGTTCTGGTTTCAGTTTTGTGTTTGGGTTTAATTTCGGTTTTGATTTCAATTTTTGGGTTCGGTTTGGTTTCGTATAGCAAAATTGTAGAGATTCTTATAAGATTCTAAAAGACTTTCTAAAAACCTCTTTTGTTGATATTTGTAGGATTTATTTGGAGTGAGAATAATTCCTGACCATTAGATCAAATTAATCACGGCCACCGTCCATTAAGGAGGTGGATTTGTATAAATAGGAGTAGAGACATTCATTTGTAATCATTCAAGAATCCATATCATAACAAAATATTCTTAGCATTCTCCTAACACTTGTAAAATAGATGATGTGAATGATGAGTTGGATAATTTTGGAGGCAAATCCAATTCTAAATATCAAAATGGGAAAAAATTAACATTTTCATTTATATATCTATTTTATGCTTAAACTTTATTTAAGAATGTAATTTATTATTTTTTTGCGGGTAAATCGTAAATGTGTGTTCGTTTTTCGGCTACGTACGGAAGAAATGGAGAAGCTGAAACAGAGTGTCATTGACTTGATGGAGGAAACCACTGACTGGAGGATGGAGACTGCTGCTGGAGGTGGTGCTGCGGAGGATGGAGACTGCTGCTGGAGGTGGTGCTGCGGCGGCGAAGACTGGTGCTGCGGCGAAGACGAAGACTGCTGCTGCGGCGAAGAAGAGTTCTGGATGATAAATAGTTTTACTTTGATTGATTGATTGAAAGGAGAGAGAGTATGTAAGACAGAGTAAATAGCTTTGATTGAAACGAAAAAGTCTGTAGACAGTGTATTGATAAATACTTTTGATTGAATAGTTTTTACGATTTAATTCACACAAATCCTGCATTTTTTTTTCTTCTTCTTCTTATTATTATTATTATTATTATTATTATTATTATTATTATTATTATTATTATTATTATTATTATTATTATTATTATTATTATTATTATTATTATTATTATTATTATTATTATTATTATTATTATTATTATTATTATTATTATTATTATTATTATTATTATTATTATTATTATTATTATTATTATTATTATTATTATTATTATTATTATTATTATTATTATTATTATTATTATTATTATTATTATTATTATTATTATTATTATTATTATAAAAAAAAATGGAAACTAAAATCTTCAAATATTGTAGTACAAAAATAGCATAGTATAAAAATATTCCAATATACTAAAATTTTATATCATTTATCAATTAAATACATAGATCTCCAGTTAATAAAATATTCCCCCTAATGGAATGGAACTCATACATTAATCAAATTAATATTTGGCACAATCAGTGGGCTTAAACGACACCGTCTGCTTCACAAGATCATACCCCACCAAGAAATTCGTGTGGGCCAAGTTACCATAAACAGAATTAAGTAATTAACCAAATAAAAGATGGCGCCTCGCAGACTTTGAAAATGTCGAACTCGAACCAACACTAGTCTAATCTACATTCTCCTCAGCCTTAACGCCTTTCGTTGAACGATAAAACTCCGTTATACTCGTCTGCGATGATCCCGTTTTTTCACCTCGATCAAATCAACAGATTCGTCGAGCTCAACACAATCTTCACGTGCAATAAATTCTTCAGGAACTGCACACTTTGCACCACCGGTTTCTTCGAGCAGCTCTCACCAGCTGGCGAATTGCAGTTTTCGCACGGGAACCATGAGATGGGCTTTCTTGTTGCCTGGATGGATGGCCACAGTGTGAACAATGAGATAATTTCGGTTTGGGTGATTTTTCATCGGAAAAGACGAAATTACCCCCAGGATCGTACATCTATTCACATGATCATGCATTGTTAAGTTCTCACTCTAAATTACATGTGGGGTTTCCTAATATAATCACTTGATGATTCTCAACTTCCCACTAGTTTATTAACTTCCCATGTCTATTCTATAGTGTTAGTGGAAATGTAAGTCCTACGTAACTTCCATCTGTAACTCAGTTATAACTTTCGGTGGTTTTGTACACCTATATAATAGAATATCTCCCTCCCCGAAAAATAAGCCACAGTTATCTTTCTACGTATTTTGTTTGTTGTTCTGTGTATTCTCTCTTTCTCTTGTTGCTTACATTGTACTACTACATTATTCCACAATCAATCAAACCAAATAGTTAGATAAATATGCCATTTTACAACACGTCGTGTTCTTTTCAGGACTTGAAGATGTTCGAAAATCTGTTTGCTTAGCAGAATTTAATAATGTTGGACCAATTATTACAACGTCTAGTTGTGTTATAGCACGAGCTGTTGTTTGTTTAGCATTGTCTATCGTGAATCGCATCCTGTTACTTACGGCAGCAAGAGTAAGAAGCCACCTGCAAATAATTATATGTTTCATTATGGTCAATATGTCCACAACTTATGCTCTCTCTCTCTCTCTCTCTCTCTCTCTCTCTCTCTCTCTCTCTCTCTCTCTCTCTCTCACACACACACACACACACACACACACACACATGGTCGCGATCGTATTTATGTCATATGATTGATGCTATTTGCAAGACCATGAATTTATAAATACGAGATTGTACTAAATTCATTATCCAAAATCTATAAAATCTTCTCTATACACTAGAGTAGGGTTGTTAATCGGAAGGATCAGAACGAAATTAGTACTTTTGAAATCCGATTCTTTTTGGAAGTGAAGAACTAATTCCAATTTCATTAAAAAAAATCGGAATATCGAAAATTAAATTGAACAAACTTGTTCCAACCTTGGAAATTTTGAATTGGAAGTGATAGAACTTTTAATTTTCAAATTTTTAGTCACTTAAAAATTAAAGTACATAATCATATTGCTTTACAAGTATAATTTTCATAGTATAATCCGAAATATTTTCGAACTTAAAATCGGACCGGAAATTGAAATTTAATATGTACTTCAGTTTTGTTCCAATAAAATTTAAAAAAATTGAAAATTGGAATATTTGAATTAAGAATGAAAAATGTTGTTCTAATATTGACAACTTTCGGATAGGAATCGGTTGGATTAAAAAATTATGCACTGATTTCCACCTCTAGGAACGGATATAGATACACTCGTAGGGGCCGAGATGTTACATGTCGCCTATTTTGAACCAAAAAATTGTCATTGTTCACATGTCAAAGAGGCTAAGTACTATCCTTCAAGCAAAGCTAGGCCAAAGGATGGTGGCTAAATTAGGACCATGTTTTTTGGTTTTGGTTTCTCTTTCGGCGCTTTCGATTTTCGGTTTCAATTCTGGGTTTAATTTCGGTTTTAATTTGATATTCAATTTCGTAAAACAGTCGTGTAGAGATTCTTAGAAGACTTTCTAGAGTTCTCATGCAGATATTTGTAGAATTTATTTGGAGTGAGAACAATTACTAGCCATTAGATTAAATTAACCAGCGGCCACCATTACATTAAGGAGGTGGAGTTGTATTAATAGGGTATAGACGTTCATTTATAACCATCCAAGAATCCATATCATAATAAGAGTCTTAGCATTCCCCAACGCATGTAAGATCTCAAATAAAAGGTAATACTAAGGACAAAGATGATTTTTGTCTTTTGCTAAAATACTCTATTTTCACTGGGTGAAATTACCCCATTTTTTTCTCCTCCACCCATCCGTATCCAACCCTTTGTTACAAATTTTGCCAATTGGAAATGAACCTCCCCGGTTGTCGACTTGGGTGTAATCGGGCAAAATCTGAGCATACGGTTCACAGTGTGAGTACTAGTGATTCTCCGACGACTTGATTGTGCAACCACCACTCATCAATTGATTAATCCAAAATTGGTTCATTTTTCCGATTTTGGTTCATTTTTTCATTTTTCTATTTTCACCCCAATACATAGTAGTCAAATTATTACATATGTGTGTAGTATAGTATTTATGTTCCAATTATTGCTTTTAAAACAAAAAATATATAAGTAGTACAAACTTGATACAGTAGAATTTTCATAAATTAATACCCGATAAATTAATAATCTCATTTAAATAATATTTTTTCCCAATGCCGACTCATGGACAACGTGCAAATCTAATAATTCGCTAATTTTTTTAGATAATTCACATTCAGAAATTTTAAGAAGCCCCATCTAATAAATGAATTAATAATGCATAAAAATAATTCTTAAATTACATAGTATACATAGGTTATATACGAAGGCTTAATAAAATATTTTTATCGTCGCTTGTTTCTTGCTGAAGTTCACATTACCATCAATCTCGTCCTTCAATTTTCTTAACATGGTTAGAACTTCAGGTATAGTATTTTAATAACTCAACAGAAAATTGTTCAATATCATGCTTTAAGAGCTTTTGTTCGAGAAATGGGCTCTATATTACATTGAACTAATGTTAAAATAGATAATATATACCTAAGAAAATAAAAAATATGTATTTGTTTAAAGTAATAATAAAAATAATTTCATAAATTAATAAGTTTATTAATTAATGTATAAATTAAAAATAATTAATCTATCAATAAATTCATATTTCGCTAAATTAAAAGAATGATGATGGTTCCCGTTGTATTAATTTATAGAGGTTTAACTGTATTACACTCACACCATTAGCTATTTCGCATGAAATCTTAAATGCCATAACATACATTATAGGACTTGTCAAAACCATCATTGTATAAACCAAGGTTTCATTTATTGCTATAAAATTGTCTATTTAATTTTCTTCTTTGGTTTGGTGAATGTGGAATAGTAAATACATGAAATATAAATAATGAGAATATGAATACATAAAAAATAATAACAAGAGAGACAGATCGTAGAGCAATAATTGTGGGAGTCAAATGAGAATCGAATTTTTCTATTTCGATTGTTAATCACAAATAAACAGAATAGATCTATAATGCAAAATTCATTCACACTGTCTAATTAATACATGCTAATATACTATCAAGTATCACTAAAACATTATATCATCTTAAAACGCAATGCCCATGTTATTGTATAAGGATCTTTTAACGATTCATGCAATATAAATCCAATCAGGTAAAACAAATTCCATGAATTATTAAGAAAACATATATTTGTCAAATTAAACAAATGCATTTTTTCCTTCAAAAATATTAAATTGACATCATACACCACTATCATTTTCAGCCCAAGAACAAAAAGTATATATATATATATATATATATATATATATATATATATATATATATATATATATATATATATATATATATATATATATATATATATATATATATATATATATATATAGTTGATGTATGATGAGCTGGAAGAGCAGAGTGGATCACTGGCTCACGAACTTGATGACCTTGAGATACCTGCGATCACATAACACGTAATCTAAGCCGGGGGTTGATCCGGCGGAAACCCCTCCGACGCTCAAGTCAGACGTGCGGATAGTAGAAATATTCTAGAGAATACATGTTGAAGTATAGCTCAGATAGTAGGACGTACCTTAAGGAATGAGTTCAAATAATTATTTATAGCTTAGTTGAGATTCTCGGGCCCAAACTTTACTTGAAGGTGATTGGGCCTCGCTGATAGTGGTCTTCAATATTGGGCTCGTGGCCTAGTAGGTAAATAATTTGTAGGCCTATTGAGTTGGCCCAATTAGGCATATCATTAAGCCCCCCACTCCGGAGTCGATGTGGGGGCCATGTCGGAATGGATTCCAAATCGTGTCGAGAGTAGAAATTGTAGTGGTCGCTCGTTGGCGTATGGCCTGATGGTGTGCAAAAACGTGTTGGAGCGTGTGTCGGAGGGGCGTGAAGACGCGTTGGCGCGTAGCACGACCAAGTTGTCGTGATATAAGTTACTTGAGTCGTTGGTGTTGTCCCGCGACGATGTAGTAGCGCGGATCGAGTTATCTCCTCGTGAGAGTTGTTATTTATTGACGTTGTCAATGGTTTGGCGCGTTGCTTGTATGTGTTTACATATATAGCCTTGTGCGTGATGTACTTAATGAGTGGATCAGGCTCTCAAGATTTTTTGATGGGGATCGTGCCCCTTGTTAGACCTCGTGGACCGTAAGTATGTTTGGACCGTGGCCACGTTTTAACGAAGGACCCGTCGAAAACAAATAGAGATATTTGAGTAATCACGCTGTCAGGCTATATAGATTCCCATAATATCTCTAAGTGTTTCTAAGGTTGTAATCGTGCTAACTTGAGCTTGCGATTGTGTAGTAGATTGTGAGCGAGTTGTCTCATCAAGAGAGTTGTCTCGCAGCGAAGTTATAGGAGCGTTGGATGACGCGTGACTGAGGAGTGTGCGTATTGAGTTCGCTCTGGGTGAGTTGTCTCCTCGTGGGAGTTGTCTCGCAGCGAGTCTTATTATTGAGCTCGGTGGCTCCTCGTGGGAGTTGTCTCGCAACGGGTTCGTAGGGCCGAGCGAGTTGTCTCCTCGTGGGAGTTGTCCCGCTGTGGGTAGTAGTATCGACGGAGTTGCCTCGCAACGGGTTTGTAGGACCGAGCGAGTTGTCTCCTCGTGGGAGTTGTTTCGCTGCGGGATATTGGATCTCGCGACTTGTCTCCTCGTGGAAGTTGTCTCGCTGCTTGTTCGTAGTACCGAGGGAGTTGGCTCCTCGTAGGTGTTGTCTCACAACGGGTTTGTAGGACCGAGCGAGTTTGCTCCTCGTGGGAGTTGCCTCGCAACGGGTTTGTGGGACCGAGCGAGTTTGCTCCTCGTGGGAGTTGTCTCGCAAGCCCCCCACTCTCGATTCGATTTGGGAGTCAAGTCGAAAAAGGTACCGAATCGTGTCGAGAGTAGGTCGGTGCTGTAGTGTTCCATTAACTATTGGTGTGGCGTGGAGAAATAATAATCTTTATTTGGAGAGCGCACACGATTTGGTAGAGCTCGTTGAAATTCTCGCGCGATTTGGTGAAGCGAGGTGAAATCGGCACGCGATTTGGTGGAGCGTGTTGAAATTCGCGCGCAATTTGGTGAAGCGCGTCAAAATATACGCGCGATTTGGTGGATAATAGTAAAATTGTGCGCGCTCCGAGACGGGAGAGTAGGCGCGCATCGGAGAACGCGCGCGCATTGGAGGATGCGCGGGCATGGAGGGGCGCGGACATTTAATGCGTGGAGAGAGAGTGATGAGACATCATTTAATGAGGAGAGAGGTTATGACACACGTAATTAATTAGGAGAGAGGTGAGATGAGGCATGGAGGAGAGGGAAAGGAGAAGTGACGGCGACTTGACAATGAGGGATGCTGCAGGCGCGTGGCTGCCACGCGCGCAGTCTGTCCAGGCGCTTTTCAGTTTTTTTTTTTTCTTCTTTATTCTGCACGCGCGTGGACCGAGGGCCGCGCGTTTGGCGCGTGTCCGCCACGCGCGCATTTTTATTTTTATTTTTTTGTTCTTTAGGTGGTTGATGTTCACCCCTTGGGGATGTTCTATTTTTTGAGTAGGGAGACCATATCCGGCTCTTGAGATGGCCCAACTTAGGATAAGGCCATCACGTACCATTGGGATGAGATGCTCAATTTTGGGATGGGATAGTGCCCAACTTTAGGATGAGACGATTACGAAACCTTGGGATGAGATGCCCAACCTTCGGATGGGATAGCCCCCAACTTCAGGATGAGGCGATCACGAAACCTTGGGATGAGATGCCCAACCTTCGGATGGGATAGCCCCCAACTTTAGGATGAGGCGATCACGAAACCTTGGGGGGATAGCCCCTAACTTTAGGATGAGGCGATCACAAAACCTTGGGATGAGATGCCCAACCTTCGGATGGGATGTTATATTCGAGACCTATGGTCTGAGGTGGATGCGCACGGTTGTGCCATTGCTTCAGTGGCAGCACGAGTTGAAGCTTCCGCGGTCGTACGCTGAAGGTCCTCTTCGGTTATCTGAACCGTTCGAGGGGGGCGGAGGTAGGCCGCAAGGGAGTCGATAATCCTTGGCGAACAAAATGTTTTAGGGGCACTGTAAACCCCCAGGGAGTCGATAACCCTTGGCGAACGAAATGTTTAGGGGAGCATTAAACATCCAGGAAGTCGATAACCCTTGGCGAACGAAATATTTTGGGGGCAGAGGTAAGCCCCCGGGAGTCGATAGCCCTTGGCGAACGAAATGTTTAGGGAGTCGATTACCCTTGGCGAACGAAATATTTTGGGGGCAGAGGTAAGCCCCCAGGGAGTCCATAACACTTGCTAGTGTTGAAGGGCCTCCTCAGTTGTCTGAACCGATCGAGGGGCGGGAAGAAGTGGATCCTATTGAGGATCTAGTAGGACATCCGAGGAAGGTCTCGTGGTGGATCCCGAGCACGAGGAGGAGGAAGTGGCAAGCAAGAGCCTCCATGAGGTGGGAGGTCGTTAGCCGTCACACTCCCCCTAAGCAAATGTCTCAAGGCCATCATGCGCGCTACGTGTTTATGTCTGCATTCCCACAGACGGCGCCAAAATGATGATTCTATAAATAGATCACCTTAGATAGTTGATGTATGATGAGCTGGAAGAGCAGAGTGGATCACTGGCTCACGAGCTTGATGACCTTGAGATACTTACGATCACAGCACACGTAATCTAAGCCGGAGGTTGATCCGGCGGAAACCCCTCCGACGCTCAAGTCAGACGTGCGGATAGTAGAAATATTCTAGAGAATACATGTTGAAGTATAGCTCAGATAGTAGGACGTACCTTAAGGAATGAGTTCAAATAATTATTTATAGCTTAGTTGAGATTCTCGGGCCCAAACTTTACTTGAAGGTGATTGGGCCTCGCTGATAGTGGTCTTCAATATTGGGCTCGTGGCCCAGTAGGTAAATAATTTGTAGGCCCATTGAGTTGGCCCAATTAGGCATATCAAAAAAAAATATATATATATATATATATATATATATATATATATATATACACGAGTTCCCGTGACAATTAGACATGTTCAAGGTGATTCTAATTACTATCAGAAATATTAAGGCATTTTAATAGCACTAATTGTAAAATTGAGATTACCCAACTCATGTATTATTACCATCATAATGGAATAAATGAAGTAACTATTTCAAGATTAATATAGACTTAATTTTTCATGCCAACAAATTTATCTAGCATACATCTCTTACGAAATCGAATTGCAAGAGATTAGAGCTTATTGAAAACGCTTAAATCCTAGTATTACGAAGAATAATATACGTTTTCCAAGATCAAAATTTCTCACTAACAAGCCCGATTCACAGTTCTCCAAGTATTTTTCTCCCATGAACGATTTCTTTTCCACAATTACCTCGAGCACCTCGTGCTGATAACGTGTTGCAAAATGACCTATTTAATCTAGCTCTTTAGTTTGGTTGTTGTGAAATAGTAATACATGAAATGTAAATAATAAGAATAGAAATACAGAGAAAGTAATAACAATTTTTTATTTTTAATTAGTTATTAATTGGTTAATGGTTAATCAATTATAAATAAATAATTACTGATTAATAGTTATTTAGTGCTTAGCTAATAATTAATTAATAATTTTTGAGGACTTAGTGGATAGTTAATAATAAATGATTATCAATTTGTAGTAATAATTAACAAATAGATAATGAATAAATTAGTTAATATTTTTTTGGGCAAATGGCAAAAAGGCCCATCACATGGGACTTAAATGCATTTTGGTCCACAAAAAAAACAGTCTCTCAATTAAGTCCATCCCCATGTCTTTAGTCTAAAATACCCTCAATAATATAATTCTTATCAATTCCACCCATTATGCTCTAACTTCCTTAATAGTACACATTGACCCCGGATTTAAACAAATATATCACATTAACCCCCAAAACTTTTTTTTTTCAGAAAATAATCTTTTTTCTGAAATGTTTTTTTTCCGGCCAGATTCCGGCGTTGACTTTTTTTTTTTTCTTTTTTTGAATTGTTTTTCTTAGAAAAAAAATATTTTAATTAATATTACTGTCTTGGCTACTAAATTACTGTCTCAGACAGTAATATTACTGTTTGGGACAGTAATATTATGAATATTATTTTTCCGAACAGTAATATTATTAATATTATTGTCTAAGACAGTTAAATTACTGTTGGAGACAGTAATTTAACATCCAAGACAGTAATATTAATTAAAATAATTTTTTTTAAGGAAAAAAAAAAAAAAAAGGTCAATTAACAGTTAAATTACTGTCTCCGACAGTTAAATAACTGCCGGAGGCAGTAATTTAGCAACGAATACAGTAATATTAATTGAAAATATTTTTTTTAAGAATAAAAAAGTCAATTAACAGTTAAATTACTGTCTCTGACAGTTAAATAACTGTTGGAGACAGTAATTTAGCAACGAATACAGTAATATTAATTAAAATATTTTTGAAGAAAAAAAAAACAAAAGAGTCAATTAACAGTTAAATTACTGTCTCCGACAGTTAAATAACTGCCGGAGACAGTAATTTAGCAGCCAAGACAGTAATATTAATTAAAATATTATTTTTAAGAAAAAACAAAATTATAAAAAAAAAAGTCAACGCCGGAGATCCGGCGGTCAACGGCAGTTGACCGGCCGGAAAAAAATTTCAGGAAAAAAAAAAATTTCAAAAAAAAAAAAAGTCAACGCCGGAGACCGGCGGTCTTCGGTGGTGGCAGGTCAAAATTGGGGTCAAAATTGAAATTAGGGTTAAAATTGGTTAATTGATGAAATTGGGGTGTAAATTATGAAATTGGAGTTAAATTGGGTTTCAATGAATTGGGGGTAATTTTGGTATATATAAAAGGATTTTCCTTATTTGCAAATAAGTTTGAATGGGCTGGATTTATTTGAAAGACAAAAAAGTTGGATGTCCCTCTTTTAATTAAGTGCCCTTGTCATGGGCCTATTTGCCATTACCCCTATTTTTTTATCTGTTAATGTAAAAAATGTATTTGTTTTATTTATATGTATTATAAAAAGGGTTAATACGTAGAGGTCCTCATAGCAAATCTATTTAAAATTAAATGACTACGGCAAAGTATTTTTTTTAAATACACCCCTATATCAAAATATAATATGATCCATATCCTTAATTTTTTTTATCCCTAATTTGTTCTTTTACCCTAAATTTAACATTTATATTCACGTTTCTCTCCAGATCTCTCTCCCTCCACATCTCTCTCTCTCCACCATCCACTCCTGGCCCAGGAAGGTGGTGCTATGGTGGTGAGGCAGGTGGAAAAGTTTATATCACAAAAACAAACTAGAAATCTTACGTTATGCAATTTTGGGTATTTATGTAAAAGAAATTTATTTATGGAGGCAAGAAGGTTGTGGCTATGGTGGTGTGAGGGAGATCTATGGTGGAAGGCGACGACGGCAGCTAAGGTTGGTGAACGGCTAGGTTTTAGTGGATATGGTTTGGCGGCGGCTAGAGTGTTGTTGGTTGCTAGTGTTTGGCGACGGCTGAAATTTGTTGGCAGCTATGGTTTGACGACGGCTGGAAGATGTTGGATGTTAGGGTTTGGGGGCGACTGAGAGTTGTTCGATGATATGGTTCAGAATAGTATACCATAGTATACTATAGTAAACCATAGTACACCATAGTATTGTTAGAGTAGGTGACCTACAAGCCAATTTGTGGCTGTGGTCTTTCCATTTATTCTTATAATAGATAATCATTTTTTCGTATTAATGATAAAACACCTTGGCATTCTATATCGTTGTCCCTTGTTCAAACATAGATATAGTCCTTACAGTTATTACAATAACTTGTAACTGATCTTTTAGGATCGTGAGATATTTACTTAAGTATTATAACTGTTAAACCGTGTTCCTAGTCGAAGGGTTATGCCACCAATGAGGATATCGGCATTTCCCATTAAGTGACTAGCACTTAGTGTATGTGTACTGTGTCTCATCAGTAAACGGTAGTGTGATATAGGCATGCATAAGTGGGTGCTCGTAAGTTGACGAGTTCACTGAACTCCCTCATCCTAGAAATCTCTAAGTGGTTCTCAATAATCGAGTAGAGATCTCTATGGTATAGTTGTACACCATTAGTCCTTAAGACCTACACATCACCGTGACTTCACTAGAGGACCAGCTGTATCGTGACTTGTCCCTGAGTTCCACCGACGACCGCCCCAAGGGCCAGTGTTCCTGCAGTCCGAAATCTAGTGTGAGGTATGTGCATTGTAGTATGGGATTCGATCGCTAGAACAGTCTTGGATGTCCTGTATGTTCTCATAGTTTGTAATATTTAAGTCTCTGTCCAGAGCAGCTGACTAAGTGATGATTAGGGAATTCGATTCTCTAAGTCATGAACGTACCGATTACAACACTTAGAACGATCGGACGGTTATTGAACTACTAAGAAGGTTTCGATCAACCAATGCATCTAGTTCAATCGGGACATATGAATCGAATGAGATCGTACTGTACGTTAACTATATCAAACGGTTCTTGCAGGCACTTCATTTGTATTTGTTTGAGTAGGTGACCAACAAGCCAACTTGTGGCTGTAGTCTTTCCATTTATTCTTGTAATAAATAATATTTTTTCGTATTAATGATAAAACACCTTGACATTCTATATCTTTGTCCCTTGTTTCAAACATAGATATAGTCCTTACAGTTATTACAAGTAATGGTATTGATCTTTTAGGATCGTGAGATATTTACTTTAGTATTATAACTGTTAAACGTGTTCCTAGTCGAAGGGTTACGCCACCAATGAGGATATCGGTCTTTCCCATTAAGAGACTAGCACTTAGTGTATGTGTACTGCATCTCATCAGTAAACGGTATTGTGATATCGGCATGCATAAGTGGGTGCTCATAAGTTGACGAGTTCACTGAACTCCCTAACCCTAGAAATCTCTAAGTGGTTCTCAATAATCGAGTAGAGATATCTATGGTATAGTTGTACACCATTAGTCCTTATGACCTAGACATCACCGTGACTTCACTAGAGAACCAGCTGTATCGTGACCTGTCCCTGAGTTCCACCGAGGACCGCCCCAAGGGCCAGTGTTCGTGCAGTCCAAAATCTAGTGGGAGATCGGTGCATTGTAGTCGGGGATTCGGTCGCTAGAATAGTCTTGGATGTCCTATGTGTTCTCATAGTTTGTAATCTCTAAGTCTCTGGCCAGAGCTGACTAAGTGGTGATTAGAGAATTCGATTATCTAAGTCATGCACGTACCGATTACAACACTTAGAACGATTGCACAATTATTGAACTACTAAGGAGGTCTCGATGAACCAATGCCTCTAGTTCAATCGGGACTTATGAATCGAAGGGATCGTACTGTACGTTAACTATATCAAAAGGTTCTTGCAGGCACTTCATTATCTAGGAATCATGACGCGTAGTTGCTAGACGCCAATCTTGATTCGTTGGGTGATTAAGTTGAAACGAGCTTCATCTTAATCGTAACTCTAAGGGACGAGTTTAGACCTCAAAGTGTTGTGGACCCACGGCTAGCTTACACCTGAACCATCGAGGGTCACACTGTTCGTGCACTCGAGATCTTTGAATAAACGGTCAAAAATAAAAATGTTTAATCTTTGCATGATTGGAAGTCAATATGATTGAGTTCAACATTCGTAATTTGGAATTATGAATGAGAATAAAAAAAGGAAAAGAATAGGCGAACATCTTAGTGAACTTTCCAAATTGGGAAGTTTCCAATTTTAGAAAGTCCACTGAATTAGGGTTTCCACTTTTAGAAATTGGAAATCGAGAATTGACACTCGTAATGACGAGGACGTTATAATGATTCCGAAAATGTAATTGTTACAATTTCCAATCATTATGGGAATTCGGATACGGCCCGACACGGTGTCCGAGCCGTGTCCTGGCGAGTCCGGTGTCCGATACGTGGATTCTCCTAGTGTTTGCCGAGTCCGTGTATCCTACCCCTTTTTACTTGTAATAGTTAGCCAAGTGTAAGGTTTGTTTGCTTCCAAGTGTCCCTAGGTAATTTAAATGTGTAAACTGTATTCTCTTGTATTTATATATGGCTATGAGTGCATAAATCCTTCTCATCTAGTATTAGAGAGTTCAGATTGCAATGTTGGTATTTTGAGTGAGTATTTTGTGTGTGCACCTTATTCTTCTTTGTGTTCTTTGTTGAAAAATCAATATAAAGGCATTGCCCGTAAACGTACTTGTGTGTTGTTTCCGCTGCATACTCTTGTGCGTCTTTATATTTGCTTAAAAAACTTGTGTTTGTGCCTTAATGCGAAGAGGATCAAAAGGAAGGCCGACTGATTTAGTGGACGACTGATTATTGAATAAAGAAACATGTGTGACACTAAGCATAGTTAATTAAGGGGCACCGCCGCAATTACAAATAATTAATTACGAAAAATTGAATTGTTCTTATAATGATAAAAAATCGTTTCATCTGTTCGTTCTTCCAGTTTCTCTCTCAGGCATAGATTCTCAGGTATCCCCATCCACCCACCCCTCTTTGTATGTAATGTGTATGTATAGATGTGTGTGCGCCTGATACAATTCTTTGAGAGATGCTAGGGTTTCGTTTTCCCCAATTAATCGGAGAAAGAGTAAAGCTATAACGTCAACCAATTGTGATCGGAACATAGAAACTGAAGACCGATTACTATTTGATTGTCAAATTAGGGATTTAGGGTTGTTAATTGTGTCGTTTTAATCGGAATATCTGCCTCAAATTTTTTTTTTTTTTTTTTTGGTGCAGTTATACTCTGAAGCAGCGGAAGTGATGTTTAAGAACACATTTCAATCTGGGTTTCTTTCAATTCTGTACAGCCTTGGGTAATATGATTTCCCCCCTTTTTTTTCTGGAGATTTATTGCACATTTTCCTCTTTAATTGATTTGTGATTGGAGCTTAAATTTTGGTTTTTCTTTTTAGCCTTTTAATTTTTGATTATTTTTCTCGGATTATTTTCTTTCTTCAGGAGTAAGCCTTTGCAGATTTGGGATAAAGAAGGTGGGTACTTCTTCTTCGTGACGAATATTTCTTTTCAAATTGTCCGATTAGTAGATGATACAAGCATGTACTCTTACAATCATTCTGTCTTTCTTTTGCTGGGCTTTTTGCACATGCTAAAATTTTCGTACTTTTTGGCTTTGACTTCTCGTGAACTTCCGATTGATTATGACAGCCAACGTCGGGATTCAAATCTCGCCCTTTACTTACTTTCGTATTTGTAACAAGATTAGAGTTTTTTAAAGAAAAAAAAAAAAGAAGAGATTGATTGAGTTGATACAAGCTCAAGATTGATTAGGTTATTTATATTAATCGGGAGCAAAAATCGTCCGTTTTCCTTAGAATTGGTTCTAGAAAACAAGAAACGAGTATATATAGTTTTTTTTTTTTTTTTTTTTTTTTTTTTCTGTTTATGCAGTCAAGCAGGTACATATTTGTCAATATATGCACTCTCTTGCTTGTCGTTTTCTTGCAATCTTATGGTTTTCTCGGGAAATAATCTTGCAGTTGTCAACGGCCAAGTCAAGCGGTTGCAAGATGACGACATACAATCTAATGTGCTCGAAGTAGTTGGGTCCAACGTCCAGTCGACATATATTACCTGCCCAGCTGATCCAACTGCAACGCTTGGCATCAAGCTACCGTTCTTAGTTATGATTGTGAAAAACATGAAGAAGTTCTTCACATTTGAAATTCAGGTGTTGGATGATAAAAATGTCCGCCGAAGATTCCGAGCTTCTAATTTTCAAGTCTGTAAGTTTGCCAATAAGTGATTTTACTAGTTCTAACTTGATATATGATTTATTTTTATTACAACCCATGCATCCATATTTATAACCTCCGTTGCCTTCTTATTAAATTGTATGTTTTTCTCGTTCAATCGGAGCGAAATATACTTTCTTTATTAGTGAACAAATGATAACTGCAGTATTCGTATTATTAGACAAGAAACAGAACCACATATGTGACTTTAGAGGAAGATATAGAAATAGATATAATTCGTATTATTATATTTATCATTAATTTGCAGTGTATTAAAACTCACCTCTCTGTTTTAGGCTGTGACGAGAGTTAAACCTTTTATTTGCACCATGCCGTTGAAATTGGACGAGGGATGGAATCAAATCCAGCTCAACCTTGCCGATCTCACTCGACGTGCATATGGAACCAACTATGTTGAGACTCTGAGAGTTCAGGTTCATGCAAATTGCCGCCTCAGAAGGATATATTTCTCTGATCGCCTTTACTCTGACGAGGAACTCCCTCCAGAATTTAAACTGTATCTTCCCATGCAGGTTAGCTAAATTTACCGTGTGCTCAAAGAATAAAATGCAAATTAGGGTTTCTCCTTACACAATTTTGCCTTTTTTTTTCACTCGTGTATACATTGGTTGCAGAAATCCTGAAAGAGCTATTGCGAACGTCGCTGCATTAATAGCGTTGGAGATGGTTGGTGGTAAAACAGTTTCGTGGGGAAGTTGAATACGCAGTTTGATTAGTTGAGGGAATTTGTCAGAGCAAACAATTTTTAAGTAGTTGTGATGGTTGCTATTTTATTTTGTGATTGTGAACTCCGATTGCAGATTACCTCCATGGTAAATTTTACAATTTCTGTGATAATGCTTCTTTATAAATCAAATTTCGGAAGTGTGACAATTTGTCCGTCCGTTTTTACAAGAATCATTAGTGAAACGAAGATTTGGGTAACTTGAGCAAAGGGTTTTGAGACGCGTCCAATATGCTCTTCGGTCGAAGCAACTTGAACTCAAATTTGAAAATACTAAGCAACCCAGCTTCGTTTTTGTTCTCTCTTTATTTGGTTGATCCAGTCCGAAATGTACAGTTATATGTGTTGAATATAAACCTAAAATATTGCTTTCTTGTTATATCTGCACAATTTTTTGTCAGTCGTGGGTTGAAATATAACTTCGGATTCGGTAGATGTGAGTTGAAATTTGTGACTATGTTCGCTAGTTCTCACAAATTGGTTGATACGTGCTGCAAGAAATCAAACTAAAACTCAGCAGACAACCCCCAAAATTCTTGTCAAATTTCAACTAACAGATATCTACGAAAATAAGACATCTACGGAAATCTTACTGAAAAATGATCAGACCACCTCAGGGCGGGAGAAAAATCTACAAACAATTTAATAACGCCAAAAAGTGAAGAAAATGCCCGGTCCCAAATTCCAGATGAACTAATATCCAATTGCATTTAGCTTTTGTTGTAGCTTGTAATTAGTGTACAAAAACGAAACAATCGTATTCTTCAAGCGACAACATCTAAATCGGCCTCAGCATCCATCTCTCCGTCAGCAATCGTATTATTCATTCCCACCTCTGCTTCGATTTGACCTGCTTCTAAACCATCACCATCAGCATCACCGTCAGAGCTCTGCTTTTGATGTTCGTCTGGAGTGGCAGACGTGTCACCTTGGGATACATCCACAGATAATGCTATCATACCATCACTTTCACCACCAGCTCCTGAGCCTTCATTCTCGTTTCTACTTCCATCCATGTCAATCTCGTTTGCCGGTGGTGTTACACTCTGTTGTCATAAAACAGAGTCCCCCGTTAAAAGGGAGAATTGTATTCAAAACTTTTCTTAAGTCATTATTAATATTTGATTTTTCGATTGGCAACTAACGATTATTTGTTCACAAAATTGGTGTGTGTATTTCATGTAAAGAATTACTCTTTGACAATCTTAGAACATGGGCAAGAAGTAATAAAGAGTAGTAAGTGAGTAAAACAGAAACGCGTGGGGCATGCTCGTAAAGTAAATCGAGAGTTCCTGAGATACTACCTAGATATATATTATATATCACTACATACATTTCAATCGACTAGCCCACATGCATTATTATATGATGCAGTCGCTGAAATTATACAGTACACAACTTGGCATGTGAAAACTTGTGCAGATATTTTTTTCGTATAAATTGTTCTTCTCCAAAAAACGAGGAAATCATTTGAGAGAGAATATTGAAGTTGAAAGTATTTGAAATACCTGAGATTCTTCCACTTGCTGCAGAGAACCTCTTGAGTCATCCTTCTTGGCACGCTTGGAACGATCAGCTTGTTTGGCTTGATATTTTTTGGAGCGCACCTCAGCCGGCAAAATCTCCAAAGGAACAACACCTTCGATGCCATGTTCAGTGAACTGCAACAAAAAAAATTATGTAGTAATTTTTAAAATGCTATTCTTGTACAGCTTGCGTACTCGTATCGTAGCCATAAAAATTTACATACTCTAGAAAATCCCTCTAAATCTTGACGAGCTGAAAACCTTAAACCTTTCCAGCAATATACCTGTACAAGCATTTGCAACAGTCATGACAAAAATTAAGGCTGCATATGGAGAGCCATCACAACAATATTTTTGTCAGCGGAAAACGAGCATTCACAAAGAAGACCATGCTAGTCAATATGAAAAAAAACAAACACTAAAACTCATAGAGAATCAAAGTGGAAGGTAAAGTAATACGTACTCGATTGTTTTTGTGATGATATTCCTCTTCTATTCCCGCCGATTCATCCATCTATTGTTACAAATGGAAAATTGTCTGCATCAGATAGCTACTCGCAGCTTATTATTTGCAATTACATTTTTTTACTGGCCATAGTTAAACACAGATTAGTTGAAATTAGAAAAACAAGGCAACGGAAGCTCACATCTTCAGCCAATGGTTTCCAGTAATCCATAATTGCAGGAGTACCGACACGCTCAGGATTCGTTAACGCATTCTGAAGAAACAAACCAACGAATAATAACAGTAAAAAGTGAGCATATAAATAGTCCCCAATGAAGTTCAAATATAAAAGGAATCACTAGACAGTGATCAAATTTCTTGAAATATAATTTACAGTTATCTACTGAGGAAACGCGTTTCACCATAGGTAACAGATAGCATTAGAGTGGCTATATTAAGATATTAGATAACCTTAAAGACCGGTGCCAGTTGTGTTTTTCTCATGTGATTGGTATAAGTGTTCTACGCATTTTCAAATTTTCAAGAAATTGCAAAAGCAAAGAGGGTCTGAAAACGAACCGGATTCTGATCCGCCCATTTCCATAGCTGAGACAGTTCTTTATTTCCCATTCTCCACCGAGGCCGACTACAAGTTCATGCAAAACAAAATCAACATTGGAAGAAAGAAAAAGATCTTCAGGAAACTGAAAATGTAAATGCATCTCCAAGACCATTCATATACATAAGATGCTGAAAAATCAGTTTAGCGGCTCAAATTTGATTGCTAACAGGCCCGTGATGCTTTTTTAATGCACAAACTCGGAAATATAATTATTTCTTCAATCAGATAACTCTTATAGGAAAACATATTCAACAATCTCAGCACCCCTGATCATATTCAGTACACATGGTAACAAAATCTCTTCTGTAGCTCGTATGAATGCAAAATTACTATTTCTCGTCAGTTTTTTCTAAATTTTTCTTAATAAAAATATATAATAAAAACTTTAATAATAATAATATTTCCATTCAAAATTTAAACTTGTTTAGGTATTTAAAAACTAAGTATACTATAAATAATAATAATAATAATAATTAGAACTACAAATACTTACTACAATAATACTTCAATTCAAAAACCAAACTTGCTTAGGTGTTCAAAAGCTCATGAGCCTTGGTGATGAACTTGAGCCCAAAGAATTTAGGCTGGAGCTCGAGCTCACAGAAATTTACTTGAGCTCGAGCGAGCTCGAGTAGAGCTCAGCTAAAACTCGACTCATCTATACCCATAACCTCACTCTAACCTTATAAGGCATTGATAAAATAGAAGTTCGAATAAATGTCTGTCATTTCTAAAATATGATAATGCATATACATGGTTTAGCTTATAACACGCTAATTTGTTTACCGTTTTCTGCCAGTTTCTTGTGCTAGTTTTTTTTCTATCGGTTGCTTTTCAAATGGAGGGCAACCATCGCGCTTCCACCAAACCTGAGAAAGGGGAAAAAAAAAAGCTCTGTACAATTACAAAAGAAGACGCAATATTCGTCTGATATAAATAAGATAGAATGTCTGTGCACAAGTTCAAATTGCATTCGCACAAAGATAGAAGCAAACTTTTAATGCGTACCCAATTCCTTTCACGCTCCAAAATATGCTCAATGCTACGTAGAAATTCTTTTCCTTTAGGAGGCATCATTTCTAGAAGCTTCTTGGCCCGTTCTTCACAAGTTTTTATCTCTTCCTTCTAGATAAACATATAGTAAAAAAGTTATTCCGAATTTCATGTCAATTAAGTAAGAGAAAAAAACGGGGGAGAATGAGAAAAAGCTCTAACGATAACAATACTCGAAATACAAAACTAACCAATGTATCCGATGGCATGTCCTTGTCATTTTTTCCAGGGGCCTACAGGGAGTAAGTTTCTCGTCAATTAGTTCAGAAATATAAGAGGCAAAAAAAAAACCTTTATGACTTAGCTGAAAACATGCGTATGGGAATTAACAAGCTAAATTAGCAATATTGCACTAAACATGCATATCATTCTTATTGCATTGCATCCAATAACAGCTTTCGCAATTTTAAGTAGTTCAAAAGGCCTGAGAGTAGCAATGCATAAGACCTAATAACAAAAGGGAGAAACAGAAATACCTTCAGATAATCAAACAAAATAAGGCACTGAACCAGAACATGTCGTCGAAAACTGGGATCCTTTAGCTGTGAGAAACGAAGATTGAAATCAAACAATTTGGTTTGAAATGAGGTTCTAAACTGAAAGAACTTACTAAAACTTGTAACGGTTCCTACCTCCAGACCCATTAGATTACTGCTAGTGAGATACTTTATACTGAAGTTTGATCCCTCGTCCTCAAGATTAATAGCACTGCCCTCTTCATCACTCAAAGGCTGAGCCTCAAATGTATTCAGCACAACCTAAATTTCCAATTTTAGAGACAACGATAATGAGTATTTCTGAATTCCATATGATACAAGATATCCACACAAAAAAATCCGGAACAGAAAATTTACCGTCAAACTGGAACTAAATTTTTGCCACTTTGTAAGAGCGGGAGTAAGAGAACCAGGATTCGAAAAGAATTCCTGAACATCAGATAAAACTCAAATGTGAGATATCAACCGAGACATCTCTGATGAATGAAGATACAAGGTAAACCGAAATCATCATCAAATACACCCAATTTCAATCGATCAATAACTAAGTGAAGGTCCTGACCTCCACAGAGAAAAAAGTTATTTAACCAATAATTGTTGGTGTTCTGCTTCTTGTTTTTCGTTTCTTCTTTACTTATAAGTATTCCACCCTCTTATCGTATTTTGTTTTACAGGTTTCCACAAGTGGATTCAAGATATAAAAGGCCATTATCAGTTCGAAAAAGAAAAGGATAAAACCATTGAGCTCGGAAACTGTTCACAGGAATTAGGATAACAACAAGCATTTGCGTAAATGTTAATTGATTAGCAAAAGGTTAAGCATTTTTTATCTGCTTTTGGAAAAGCATCTCTTCTTCATACCAAAGAATATCATAAAAACTAATATTTATTCCGAGGTTGGTTAGAGAACGAAAAATATACTGATAAAGCTACGACTTTTTGCAAGATGAGTTGAAGTATAAGAGGAATTGCTGACACAAACAAGGTTACTTCCCTTCTACTGACCTGTAAACTCCAAATGGTTTTGTAAAAGTTGAAATCAATAGAACTACCTGAAAGCAAACAAGTCAATTATACAGAGCTTGAAAATAGTACGAGAACAGAATGAGAGATTGATAATCAGATTTAGCAGAATCACCATCTGGGGCTTCTTTCTCGTATTTTGTCTCATTTGACGTATTGAAAACTCCTTTGATATTCACAGCTGTCGGAATGGTACATAACACATAGTAAATGCAGTTAACAATAGAAGAGAACCAACGGAATCAATCTTTATCAACAGACTGTAATTACCAGAACGTTCTGATAACGGGAAAAAATGAGCAAGAAACATTATAATCCGACCGCAGAACACAACATCATTTGCCTGCAATACCAAATCATATGCATACGATAAGATTATGGTGACAATATCATTGTTGTCGAAAGTCATTCTATTGAATGACAAATAAACGATGAGTTCAACTGTGCAAGTCGTATTTTATGTGTGCGTAGTGAATACAATATATATGGATTTGGATCTGATGTGACTTGCTTGGATATTTGTTAGTTCAAAATACTACAGAAATCGATGGGATTTCATGAGATAAGGAGCAGTCTGGAATTATTCAAAAAGCATTTGAACGAAAAAAAAAAATTAAGTACCAATTCAATTCCTTAACATGCCTAGATTCTTGATATGAAAACCAAATTCCAATTCCAATCCCACTTCATGTCAAATTCAAATCCAGCTCCAACTTTAATTGGTTTCAAATAAAGTGTAAATTACAGCAGAACAACTAGATGCTATACCAAGTCTCTCAACTGACAAAAGGCAATGTCAATAGGGGAAAAATATGAAGATAGAAGATAGTGTTCTTTAAGAAAATATGAGAAGGGAAAACAAATCCAAGAAAGAAAGTTCAAAGAAATAATTATCTAGATCGTTCAAAGTTATGAGGGAGAAGACGGGCAAATAAAGATAAACAAGAATCCAATTACAAAAATCAAAACAATAGAGAGGCTAAAGAAAATACACGATACTTGAGAAAAAAAAAGCATTCTAGTATCAAACCTTTGATAGACGACGAAGAAGTTGATTACATGTCCTCAGCATCACAAGCTTCCCTCTGGCAAAAAGCTCTGGCTATGTAAAACGTGAAGAAAAAAAAATAACAACTTAAATTTGTCTTCTAAGAACAGTAAAATATGTGTCCAACAAAAGATACAAACGCGTGTAAAAATGCAATATAGATAGATACATGAAACGAAACACAGAAGCATATAAAATAATGCCACCTACCTTGCCAAGAATGTCTTGTTTACTCTCTATATACCCGAAAACATCTTTACAGTTTCTCATTGTCGACATTTCGTTCAAATCTTCCAAAAGCTGAAAAATCATGCCACCTTCAATGTGTTCTTTCTCACATAGGTACAAAACAATGTCTGGAAAATAAAACATCAACATAAGAGAGATATTAGTCAATAAGTAGAGTGTAGTCATACAGCTAACATTAACATAATTGTTATCCAGTATTTGCATTATGAACATAAACTCTTTTGAGCTTTGGATGGCACGTTTTTACGAAACAGATGATCTTTATTTTTAGCTGTTTTGCTTCAACAGGAGGCAATTTCGTCTACTACCACCATTAGTCGTCTTGTATTTTAAATGAAGATAGTTTGACCCAATTGCAGCAAATTTTACTACATCGTCTTCGAAGGAATTGGTTATGTAAGATTGTAAGTTTATAACCATCCCATAATAGCTACTGTACCACCCCAGAAGAAAAATAAAGCGAAAATACAGGTGCATCGCTTAGATCTGCACTCACCAAGAAGACGGGGGATTTGACCACGACAAATATCTCCATCATCTATCGGTTGACCATATTGCATAATTTCCTCGCCCGACTGAACAGCAGCTGACTGAAACAAGATGATACATCGGTTTATACATTCACCTACTAAGGAAAGAAAAAAGAACTAATATACCGATGTCTCAACTACAAGCAATTTTCCTAGATAGTGAGTAACCGAAAAGAAAGCTCACCTGAGGAAACTAAAGCACGGGCCTCATGAGTCATGTCAGTTAAAATCATTCAGCACTAACAAGAGACTCCAACAAATTCACACATGCTTGCAATTAGCATTTCAAAGTCGAGCTCGAAGAAATTAACAACGAAATATGTCGAAAACTCGAGGTTTTCAAATTTTGTAACTATGTAATGTGATTCACAAAATTTTCCAAATGGTAAACAACAATACCAGTTGAGAATGTGTAGAAAACTCGAAGTATATAATAAAGAAATCGAGATAGCAGCATTACCACGAGCTCCTGAAGCAAAGTCCGCAGAATATTTTCCAACAACTGATTTTCATCTTGAACAAGTTTCACTTGCTTCTGCAAAGACGACAATGTTGAATACCCTAATTAATAAACCCTAATTGAACCAAAACCAAGAAGAAAAAAACACACAACAGCTTAAAACATACACCAAATAGAAATGTATATAACTTCCCAACACCAAACCCAACTTTTCAAATTAATTTCACACAGATATATATATATATATATATATATATATATATATATATATATATATATATATATATATGAAACAAAACCTGAGGTTTGATAGCTTGTTGGACAGTCTGAAGAGCGAAATCCTGAGGGGGGCCTGGATGCAAAATTGCTTTCCTGAATAAATCCTGGGAGGAATCAACCGTTCAACAAATTAAATTGAGAATTTTGCACCAGAAATTTCAACGAAAAAAAAAAAAAAACAGCCCCAGAAATTTAATTTAATCCAAAAAATTACTCAGATGAATACAACTACTATATTATACAGAAGTTCGAGAAGAATTTGGCAGAAAGTAATATAGATGAAAAAGGGAAGGAAAAATCGATCCGAACCATTCACAAGAACACTCTTTTTCTCTGCACAAAATTTCTTGTGCTTGCGAACAATGGAGCAAGGCGTATTATACTCTTTTTTCTTTAAGCTTGAATTTTAGTTAATGGGAAAAATACAAGTTTGTCTTTCAAGTTTGCATCGATTTTACATTGAGTCCCATATGGTCATAAAAAGTACATTTGATCCCTCGTGTTTTAGAAATTCAATATTTTTAGTCATTTTTATCGATATTTCGTCAGTACTACCTCGATAAATTAAGAACCTCCCTTAAATAATATCTTTTATCCGGTCACGACTCGGGGACAACGTGCTAAATTAATAATTCGTTACAGATAATATTCATTCAAAAATTTTAAGAAGTCACATAAAATATATAAATTTATAATGCATAAAAGTAATTATTAAATTATATAGTACACTACATATTTTATTGATCTATGAAGGCTGAATAAAATATGATTCAATTGTTGCTTGTTTCTTGTTGAAGTTCATATCACCATCAATTTCGTCCCTTATTTTTCTTAACATCGTTAGAACTTCTGATATAGTTTTCTCATAACTCAATAGAAAATTGTTCAATACAATTGCTCCTTTAAGAGTGTTCGTACAAGAAACGGGCTCTATAGCATTAAAGCAATGGTAGAATAAATAATATATACGTAATTAAAAAAAAAAAGTATTTGATGAAAATAATAAATAAAAAATTCATAAATAACTTATTAATTAATGTATAAATTAATAATTATTAATTTATTGATAAGTTAATATTTCGCTAAATTAATAGGATTTTGATGGTCACAACTGTATTAATTTATGGGTAAATGGCAAATAGGCACATGGCAAGAACACTTAATTAAAAACTGGACATCCAATTGTTTTGTCTTCCGAATAAATCCACATCATTCAAACTTTTTACAAATAAGGAAAACCCTTTTATATATTCCAAAATGACCCCCAACTCCTTTAAATTCTAATTCAACTCAAATTTAATGATTTACACCTCAATTTAGCACAACTAGTACTTCACCCGTGCGTTGCACGGGGTATTCATCATTAAAATAAATATTTGATTTTAAAAAGTTTTCGAAATATTAAAATCAATGGTTGATGTGCAATTCAAAGTAATAAAATCTATTCCATGTAAGTAACGAATTAAGACAACATAGGTGAAAAAAACTAAATATCGAAGGTTTAATTTCCGTATACAAAAGGTGAATACATCGTTACCCTTACCGTTACCATTTCCATTACTATTACCATTGCCATTACTAATACCAACAACAATACCAATACCAAGACCAAGACCAAGACCATTAGCATTACCATTACCGATACCCAATACTAATAGAAATACCGATACCAATACCAATACTAATACAAATCATTACCATTACCGTTACCATTATCATTGCTAATATTGAAAGTAATATACTAATACTAATACTAATCTAATAATAATACTATTACTATTACTAATCCTAATGCTAATTCTAATCATAATGCTACGCTAATACTAATTTCCTTACACTAATGCTAATGCTAACCATAATCCTAATCCTAATACTAATATTGATCTTAATCCTAATACCAATTCTAATTATAATCATAATCCTAATAATAATACGAATCATAATTCTAATTCTTATAGAAATGCAAATATGCTAATGATAATACTAATTTTAATACTATTGCTTATGCTAATGTTAATCCTAATTATAATGTTAGTACTAATAATAATCATAATTCTAATTGCAATACTAATATTCAAATTAATATGCTAATGATAACGCTAATGCTAATCATAATACTAAACCAATACTTATACGCCAATGCTAATGCTAATGTTAATCCTAATATACTAATGCTAATGCTAATCGTAATTCTAATTCTACTACTATTGCTAGTACTAATGTTAATCCTAAATATAATCCTAATGTTGATGCTACTAATCCTAGTCCTAATGCTAATGGTAATACTAATCATAATCCTAATCCTAATCCTACACATAATCATAATGTTTAATCATAATGCTAATGCAAATTCTAATTGTAATCCTAATGTTAATGCTAATTCTAATTCTAATATTAATCATAATCCTAATCCTAATCCTAATCCTAATCCTAATCATAATCATAATCATAATCATAATCATAATCATAATCATAATCATAATCATAATCATAATCATAATCATAATCATAATCATAATCATAATCATAATCATAATCATAATCATAATCATAATCATAATCATAATCATAATCATAATCATAATCATAATCATAATCATAATCATAATCATAATCATAATCATAATCATAATAATAATCTTAATCATAATCCTAATCCAAATCCTAGTAATAATAATCATAATACTAATACTAATACTAATACTAATGTTAATACTAATATTGTTAATCATAATCCTAACAGAAATGTTGATATGTTAATGATAATGCTAATCCGAATACTATCTTAATGCTAATCTTAATCCTAATCATAACCCTAATCACAATATTAATACTAATCTTAATCCTAATGTTAATGCTAATGCTAATTTTAATCTTCATCGTGACGTTAATGCTAATCCCAATCCTAATACTAATTATAATCTCAATCTGTATCTTAATCATCATCATAATTCTAATACTAATACAAAGACAAATAATAATCATAATCTTAATCTTAATTTTTAACACTAATATATGCTAATGGTAATACTAATATGCTAACGCCAATGCTAATACTAATCTTGATATACTAAACTCATATGTTAATGTTAATGTTAATCTTAATCGTGATCCTACTATAAATTATAATCCGAATCTTATTCCCATCACAATCCTAATTATAATCTTAATCTTAATCATGATCAAGATCCTGATCCTAATCCTAATGTTGATCCTAATTATGATCCTAATCAGAATCCTAATCCTAATCTCAATGGTAATCCTAATCGTAATTCTAATATAACTGTAATCCTGATACTAATACTAATTATAATCCTAATGTTAATCATATTATTACTACTAATCTTAATCCTAATACGAATTCTAATACTACTCTTGATCCTCATCATGATCTAAGTACTATTCATAATCCTAATCATAATACTAATACTAATGCTAATATGTTGATGGTAATTTAATTTTCATCATTATATGCTAATGTTTATTATAAGTTTATAACTGTAATATGCTAATTTTAATACTAATATATCCTAATGACATTGCTAATACAAATCCTAATATGTTAATCGGAACTATTCATGTCTCCTTGTAATACCACAACTGGTATTCCTCCATAAATTTCGGCACATAAATCTTTCCGCTAACAACATGATTCGAACATCTGGTAAAAAATAAAACCCAAAATATTAACAGAATCATCTAATGTAAAGAAAATTTGTAAAGTTTAAATAGAAAACCATAGAAAAATCAAAATATTTTTAGGGTATAGACAATAATATATAAACAATGCGAAAATAAATAAATAAATGAGAAAACGACATTAGAGTATATACCCTTGTTTGTTTTCGTGTGCTTCTTAATATTTGGATGGAGAATACGAATGAATAAGAACGGATTTGGAGTGAGGTATTTATACTTGTGGTTTATGTAATAAAAGGTAAATAATATATATATTTAAGGAAATACACCTTTAATGTACTACATTGATACAATTATTGAGAAAATCCAGATAAGATTGGAGCTAATTGAGAAATTTATTGATTACTTGCCCCAATTCCGAAATCATTTATCACATCCATTATTGGTTTTCCATCTTCATCGTCATTCCAATTCAATATTTTATTAATATATTTTCCATAATATTGAATTGGTGATTTTTATTTATTGATGCATGGGGATGAATTAGTGGACTAAAATATTGTTAATCGGGTTCATATTAAAATAGTTTTCCATAATCATTGTCTTTCCTTTTCATATTAAAAACGGAAAATATTGATTAACTATAAGGAATATATTATTAGTAAAGTCGTGTGATATTTACAAAATTTCCATAATTAAAATAATGTGATTATTTTATTACCATAAACTCGTCATTACAATCCGTTTTTTCATATTGAATGAAATGAAAAAAATTAATAAAGAAATCATTTTTTTGAAATAAGTTATATAATAAATAAAATAAAATGTAATAAGGACTAATTAAGAAAAGAAGTCCACAAATAATAGAGATGAAAATATTTGGGATCAAAATTGAAGATGTCAAAACTTCAATTGTGTATTCTCCATTTATATATTATATAGATTTTCTTTTAATAGTGCACAAAAAATAATTAGGAGTACAAAAAATCCGTTTACTCCAATTAAAACATATCCTATGAAGTAATATATGGCAAAGGAATTGATGACATGTTTATTTTATAATTTATTTCCATTCTAAATTGCCGTTTATCCATTTTTTTTAAATCTAGTAGTTAGTAATATTAACAAAATAGATATTTTATAAATAATTTATCAATATTTAAATGGGTTTAGGTTAGTTAAAATAACTAAAATCGTAGAACACATCTAATTCACTAAACAATTACTTATTGTAAATTTTCGTTTATCCATTTTTTAAATTATCTGTCCAGTGATAATAACAAAATAGATATTTTAAATGTAATTTATATATTTGTGGTTTTATGTTATTCAGAGAAATTAATATCGTTCAATGCACATAATTCACCGAACAATAACCTAAAATTTTAAAATAATTATTTCACTATGAAATAAATAAACAATTATTACTTTTCCAGTATGAAATGTCATTTAATCATTTTTTAAAATATTTTATCTAGTTGTGGTAACAACATGGGTATTTCGAAAATTATTTTCCAAAATTTGAATGGGTTTATTTTAGTTGAGGCAACTAAAATAGTTAAAAACACAAAATTCATCGTACTATAACTTACAATAAAAAATATTATTTTCCCATTATAAAATATCGTTTACCATTTTCTTAAATGTTGTTTCTAGTAATGCGAACAGTATAAATATTTTAAAAATTATTTATCCCTATTTAAATAAGTTTTAGATTTTGTCAAGACAATGAAAGTAGTACAACACACATACATAATTCACCAAACAATAATTAAAAATGTTACCCAGTTTTTACTTTTCTATCTAGTTGCAATAAGAAAAATAATATTCTAAAACTACTTATCCCAATTTAAGTGAAATTAGGTTTATGGTTTAGCGGAAAAAAGTAAAAAAAAAAAAAAAAAAGAAACATGTCGCAACTTGTATATTAGGATAATTCATTAGATAATTGAAATTATATTGCAAGAATACCTATTAGGATGTCAAAGAAAAATATATGAGATAAAGGTGATACGATCCTAGCAAGCTCCAAGTTGAAGAATTGGAAGAAGCGAAAACGTACAAGTTTAAGGAGTTTATTCGGTACCGCGATTTTTTTTTTTTTTTTTTTTTTTGGACTCTAGAGAAACCTTACTTAGACTCGAAGAAACTTCAAAAAAAAAAAAAAAAATTCGAATTTTTATTCACTTTTTTTGTTTATGGACTCTTAATAACCGAAACGAAAGACTAGACGACTAAAAAAAATAGACACGAAACGAAAAAAAACAAAACGAAAACACGAAACAAAGACTGACTCAAAAAAAAAAATAGATAAAGGATAGGCGAAACCTTCTTAGGAAGATGGCTCTGATACCAAATGATGCAAACCTCGCCAACCATGTGACGGGACCCGATATCAATACTTCGGATATCAAAATCCCGGACCGTCCTAAAGAAGGAATCAAAGGGGTGTATGCGAAGACGCCACAATCGATTGCGAAAGTTCGATTGATAAGTCGGGGTGAACAAACGGAATCCACCGATATGTTCGAACAGTTCTTAAGGAACCAAAGAAAATAAACTCAATTTAAATCATTAAAATTCGTCCCATCAAATAAGCCAAATTGGCAACCTATTTATAAGATCTAAAAAGACTCAGTTTTCACAAGGAAAAGGACTCCTACCTAAACTATAATAAGGAAACTTGTAAATAAGCAAAAATCCTAACCATAAAGAACTCTAAAATAATAAAAACATAATAAAACCTAAATTAAAAAAACGTGCATAATTTAAATAAGATAACTTGATCTTCAAGTCGACGTCTCGATCACCCTTCTTAACTCGCGACATTGGGCTGTGCACGTGCATGCAATTAAAGCTCAATTTCGACACTGTTCCACTTCGAATATCTCTTCGCTCAAAACATAAAAGTTGTAGATCTTTCAGTTAGCTTTCTGAATCATTTTGAATCAGCTCAATTGGACTTCGGATGCGAGAGTTATAACTCGAATGGTAAACTCTGCCAGAATAGGCGAGAATCTCGGATGCATGGAATTCGACTTGTCCAACGACTTCTTCTCTTTCTTTTCTTCCAATTCCAAACCAAGGACTCCTCAAAGACCTGATCCAAGCTTTCATTCTTCAATTCCAAACCGAATAAACTCCTTAAACTTGTACGTTTTCGCTTCTTCCAATTCTTCAACTTGGAGCTTGCTAGGATCGTATCAAAAGGTATTTGAGGATAAATTGTATGTGTATAAATAAAAAAGGAACAAATCAGTTAAAATTGAAAATGCGTAATTAATGGGACTGTCATTGAATGAATGAAACATAGAGTGTAGAATTTATATTTTTATAAACAAACTTATATGTTGAATTTTGACCACATTTGATTGGTGACTTTCTAGTAAGTAAATCCAAAGTAAGTCTTAATTAGACTTAAATTTTTACTCAAAAAAAATTCAGACTTAAATTTGAATAATTCAATTGAAATAAATAAATAAACAACGTAGCTATTTGTTTTATATGTATTTATCCGTTTAGAAGACTCAAAATAAAATATTAAAGATTAACCTAAGTTGAATGGTGGTTGTATCCAAATTAAGCAATAGTTAAACTATTTTGAGTATTTCGATTGGAACAAATTAATAAATAAATTATTTATTTATTATTTGTTATAAATAAATGGTTAATTATAAATATGTAGATATGTAATTGATTGTCACATTCAGATGTGAAAGTCGGATCGAATGCATTAGAATTATCCTTTTCGAGAAATTTCCATTTCTGGATGTATGAAAATCAATTGCAATTTCAGTTTCAATTTTTAGTATGTAGTTTGTTTCAACGAATATTGATGAAAATCAATTAGTAAAAAATATATATAAAAGGAGGTTTTATATGTGTGCAGGGTGTGCAAAATAGGTAAGACAATTAATCAAATAAATTATTAATATCATTGTTTTTGAATTTTAATATCTAATTTCATGAAAATATTGAAAAAAGGTAAAATACTTTTTTTAAACAAATCATTGTAAAATCCATTGATATAAACAGTAACCGAGGAAAGAAATCACCAATAAAATAAATCTGGTTTAAAATACGGTATATTAGTCTACTTTTTGCTACTATTTAAAATATACATGAATACCATAAAATCGTGAAATATTTAGAAAATGAAAATAAATTAAAAAAAATAAAGAATGGATTTCCACTTTTATATAAATATTATTCAAAGTCGTTAAACGTTTGAACAAACTTTTGAATGGAATTATTAAAAAATAGAAATAAAAATGAATAGTGAATCGAATTTTATATTAAAAATAATGGGAAACAATAATAAAATGCTACAAAATTATTGAAATAAAATTATATGAAAATAAATAGCATTAACATTAGGAATTGTTTAAAATATGAAAATAAAACTAAAACTAAAAGAACATAATATACAAAAAGAATAATTCAAACTTATTAAAAAAATGTATAAAGATTTGAATGGATATATTAAAAAAAGTGAAATAAAATAGAATGGTAATTTAAAATATCTTTTGAAAGCAATAGAAATAAATAAGTAAATAAAAATGATAAAGCATCATTGAAATAAAATTGTATAAAAATTATAATAAAAAAAACGGAAAAAACAACACTAACAAAATATCATCAGCCAACTTTTTTCTTCTTTCATTTCTTGCTTCTGGCGTCGGAGTGAGGTGAAGATGAAGATAAAAACGGGTGGACAATTTTGCTTTGGTGTTGGATGGGAAATGTGGTTTTATACTTGTATTGAGTATCATAATTAAGTTAAATATGTATAAATAAGGAAATAACCATTTATTATATAATTAACATAAATGCTGATATTCAAATTTGTAAGAAAAAATAAAAGATATGATTGGCCAAATCAAAGGAAATTCGAAATTTCCTTATTAAATATCAATATAATATTTATTTTATAATTAACATAAATGTAATAAACAAATCATTTTTTTGAAATAAGTTAAATGATAAATATGACAAAATGTAATAAAGACTAATTAAGGAAAGAAGTCCACAAATAAAAGAGATGAAAAGATTTGGGATCAAAATTGAAGATGTCAAAACTTCAATTGTGTATTCTCCCTTTATATATTATATAGATTTCATCAATTAACTAATTTTGACTTCCACCGCCGAACAGCCGCCGTTGACCACTAGTATCCGGCGTTGACTTTTTTTTTTGAAAACCTTTTTTTTCTCGATTTTTTTTCGGCAGGTCAACCGTCGTTCATTTTTTTTTCTTTAGAAAAAATATTTTAATTAATATTACTGTCTTGGTCTGCTATTACTGTTTCCGACAGTAATTTAACTGTCTAAGACAGTAATTTTACTTGTATTAATTAGTTTTATCGTCTGGGCTTGCAATTTTGCTATCTTCGAACGTAATATTACTGTCTCCGACCATAATATTATTGTCTCATGCAATAATATTATTGTTTGAGACAGTAATATTAGTAACATTGTTGTTCGGGAAAGTAATATTCATAATGTTATTGTTCGGGACAGTAGTATTAGTGCTCAGGACAGTAGTATTACAGTTTGGGACAGTATATTAGTAAAATTATTGTTTTGACATTCAATGTTACTATCTCAGACAATAATTTTGTTGTTAACACAGTAATTTAGAAGAAGAAAAAAAAATTCAAAAAAAAAAATCAACGCCGGAGACCGGCGATTGACCAACCAGAAAAAAATTTCAAGAAAAAAAAAATTCAACGCTCGAATCTGGATTTTTTAGAAAATATATTTTTGTATGAATTTTTTTTTTCCAACTTGACCACGGATCTTTGGCATTGACTTTTTTTTAAACTGTTTTTTTTCTGATATATTTTTTCCCACCTGATCTCTAGCGTTATCTTTTTTTTTTTAACTTGTTTTTTCTCCCTAAATTAATGTGTTAACAACAAATTTACTGTCTCAAACAGTAATATTACGGTCGGAGACAACAATATTGTAGGCCAAGACGATAAGATTAATTAATACATTAATATTATTGTGTTAATAGTACTGTCTCATACTGCTTTCGCAGTTGTTCGTCTTTCATAAATCCAAGAATTTCACCTATGACTATGAAATACGAATGCCCCCGATTGTCCCTGTTAATCATTACTCCGATCCCGAAGGCCAACGTAATAGGACCGAAATCCTATAATGTTATCCCATGCTAATGTATCCAGAGCGTAGGCTTGCTTTGAGCACTCTAATTTCTTCAAAGTAACAGCGCCGGAGGCACGACCCGGCCAGTTAAGACCAGGAGCGCATCGCCGGCAGAAGGGACGAGACAACCGGTGCACACCGTAACATTGCAAACAAAGATAGTAATATTAATGAAAAATAGTTTTAAAAAATCAAATTTTCTTTTTTTAAATCAACGCCGGAGACCAGCGGCTAACTTGTCGTAAAAAAATCAAAAAAAAATTCAAAAAAAAAAAAAAAGAAAAAAAAAACAAAGTTAACACCGGAGACCGACGATGGTGGTCAAAATTGGTTAATTGGGTAAAATTGGTGTGTAAATAGTGGAATTGATGTTGAATTAGGATTTCGAGGAATTTGGGTAATTTTGATATATATGGAAGAATTTTCCTTGTTAGCAAATAAATTTGAATAAGGTTGATATATTTGCAAGAAAAAAAAAATAGAATGCCCCTTTTAATTAAGTGCATTTTTCATGGGCCTATTGACCATTTGTCCATAGTATTTTATGTCAAAATTTGGGTATGGTAATAGATATTACCAATTTTAATACAAAGGAGATTTTGTTTCTTGAATATCTTGCCATAATTTTGGTAGGGTAGTTACCAATTTTAATATGGAGGAGATTTTATTCTTAGAAAAACAACAAATATTTTCTAGCAAAATGATTTAAAATCAATGTCTTACTTATGGCACTATCCATGCTATGAGCAAAACAATGTACCAAGAAAAGATTAAAATACAAGCAAAAAAAAGATTATTATGATATAATTATAAATCAAAAGTAATTCATGCTTCAAATCATCATTTTATTCAAATAAAACACAAAGTTTAAAAGGAAAGGAGGTTTATCGAAAGGAGCACATTCTAGTCAATATTAAAGAGGTTTAGATTCAAACAGATATCTTCCTCGTCGCAAATATACAAGAAAAAACCGAAGTGTCTATGTTTCACACGTTATGACGACGATAATTAAACACGACGTTTATAGCCATATTTTAATTCCCCCTCTACTCACATCATAAAGTATTGCTTTGAATCTTCCATCAATACGTTCAACTAGACTTGTTCGACCACCCGTTATCGAAATCAGCAAAAACAAACTATCTACACAAAACCCGATAGAGAAGAGCCAACACTTTCTCCATGCAAAGGCATATTTTATTGGCTTTCTCCTTTACCGGATAATAACCGAAACTCCAATACTTCTTCTTTTTACAAATGGTAACGATACTTCTTAGTTCTCACGAAGAAGCCCATTCAAAGAAATGGCAACGAGCACCTCTAGCGACAGTCCAATTTCCACACCCAAAGAAGAAGCTCCCTTGCTTTGGACCTGGTCTTCGGATCACTCCTTTACTGCTTGTCACCCCACAGTAACAACAGTGATTGTACTGCAGCAGTGTAGGTCGGAGTTCTAGAAGTTTCCGAGGTGGAGGCGAAGAAACGAGGATAGGTTTCTCGTGCATTGGCTTCCATATGAAGGAACCATCGTTGTTGTTAGTCTGATAAGCGAGCGAGTTGGTTATTGAGAGTTTAAAGCCCTTGTGCATAATGGAGGCGAGTAGGCGGGCCGTGTTCTTGGCATCATCTAGACCACAGTGGGCCCGGCCTTGCCAGACGAGACCAGCCTTCTCCACCGCCTGCTTCAAATTGCATCTATCCCCACCGAAAATCTCTTGAAAAGGAACCCTCAAGTTGATCCATCTGCCCAAAAGTGAGTTCAAATTTCAAATCAGTGTGTTTGTTCAATTGGTGAAATAGAAGGGTAGAATCAGAATAAAAAAAGTCAGTCAGAACTGTACCGGTTGAAATAGGGTGGTTTTCTGACTTTTTTGTAGCGGCACTCAGATTCCAACATCACGCGGCAATCCCAGTTAGACCATGTTACCACAGCAAAGTTGGTGTTTTTTATTCCCTTCTTTTCGAGCCATTTATCGTGTCTAAGTAGAGCTTCACTTAGCGGAACTCCCCTGTCCACCTAGAAAAGTGAGAGAAGATGACATCACACAGTTTTTCGGAGCAAAACTAACAAGTTAAAACAAACACACATGTGATCAATTAACTCGTGCTACAATGTCATTAGGACACACACATGCATATATAAAGACGGAACAGATTATATATAAACCTGAATTTGCTGTATGCCAGTCAGATCTTTGCAGAAATCAGTCAAGACTTGGTTGCAAGTTGGCCGCACGTAAGTTTGGAAACAAGCTTCCAACTGTCCGGTTGTGCTGCTCACTATAACAGATGGGAACTCGATAATCTCTTGCGGGTGAGGGTTTTTCTCTTTGTCGCACGTGGCCTCAAAATCAATCACAACAAAATATTGGAAATCTTGGAATTGATGGTTTTGAGGAAACATGTTCACTGGTGCATACTGGAATCTGTAGTTTAATGCAACCGGGTGGAATTGTCCCCGAAAGGCACCACTAGAGCCATGTTCATGTTGATAAACGGGGCGTTGTGTACATTCTTCTGACAGCTGTACAGGCTTACTGCCTGACGAGTTATCTGGAAAGCCTTCAGTGTAGGTTTTATTATACTGTAAAGTACTTGGGTGGCCTTTATTTTCAAGGCATTTTAAGGATGCCTCATAATTCCCCTGGATAGTATCTGCATTGCAAAATAGTAAAGAAAAACTTAACATTACGATATGCAGGATCGAATTTGAAATATAGCAGCTAGAAGCAAATTTACGAGTAATTCTCCAAGGCAATATAACTACTTGTCAATATTTCATCGAGTTTTCTTATACATAGATGAAGACGCATTATAATTTAATAAAACTAGGAGAGTTAGATCTCACTGTTAACTTGGATATGAAAATTCAGTCGAGGAGGCAGACAAAAGAATTGTATTTCATCTGCTATGTTATATTACATATACAAAAATAGATTTCAAAAACAAGCAGCACAAAAACTAATATGCTAAAACTATCATGTCCATAAATCAGCTCTGACTTGGTAATTTAGCCTTAAACATAGATTAGGGATAACCAAAAGCCATTAAGTAGCACAAGTTTAATTGTAAAAACTTCAACCTTAATCTTCCTCTATTTCATCATAACAAGGTGATAAATTTGAGGCTAATCCTCCAACCTTAGTAAGAGCAAGATTTTACCGATGTGAAATTTCTTTCAAAAGCGTTGCACGCCTAATGAATATCATAGCCCTTTTTTAATGGTTAATTGTTAATGTCAGTGATATATATTATCTACTCCAATGACTTGATATGTTTATTCTTGACCTAGAACAAATATTAAAGTTAATATTTAAAGATCATTCCAACAGAAAACCTATGGGTAAGTAGAACTCTTCTTTTGACAGAAATTGTTTTAAAAAATATTTCCTATTTGTACGCGGAAGGAGTCATTTTCAAGTTTCTACTTTTCCATTAAACACAAAAGAACTTTGGCAATGTTTGGTTTTCTTTCCATTTCACTTTATTATTTCCCCGAAACGAATTCGTGTTTGATAAGGTTTCCGAAAAAAGTTCCCAAAAAATAATCCTAAAGTTTCTTTCTCCTTCAGAAAAGATTTGACTGCTACAGTAAAAATTGTCTCCACTTAAAAACAAACAGATATCAATTTAAATTTCAAATTCTACTTCAACAATACATTTTCCCAACACCTTTAAACATGATTTGACCGCTACAATGTATTTTGCCTCATCCCAAGTCATAAACAAACATTAATTTCATTCTCCAATTATTCTCTCAAAACATATTTCCCCAAACATTGCCTTTGTTTTTTCGGCCTCTTCACTATCTTTTCCATTTTTCCTACGGTTTTATCATTGAATAGTAGTTCCCCGTGTTCTCTTTTAATTTCAGAAAGTGTCCAACAATTCAATATTTTGATTTCGTAAGTGCGTCTATTGCTACTGGTTTCCTCAACACCTCCACAGTAGATTTCTAACGAGAATAAACGTACTCAATTGAGCAGGTCGAATCAGCCTACTACACTATTCTAGCCACGTACCACACTCAAGCTGCCGAATACACATCCCTCACTCTGCACATTACATAAAAGCCAAAAACTAGGAGAAAGCTAGCTACATACATCCGGCCTTTCTTTAAGAAACATAAAAGTAACAGAAAGTAAATATAACATATCGAAATCCTCGGTAAACAGGATACTATTCGATAGATTCTTTTCTCACACAAAGCTTTGCATCCGTATCCATTATTGCATTTTTTTCTCGGTTTCGGCAATTTATAATTCACTTCCCTCACCTACAAGATTTAATTTCAATCGTGGCCTCAAAGATGATAATCCCTCACCATTGTTAACACTACATGCTAGAAAGAGATAAAACTCATAACCTTAACAATCCCGATTCCCGACGCAAACACCTTAAACGAATAAAACAACCTTCAGCGCATACCTTGTTGAGATAATTCCCAATTAAATATGATCAATTCATTTTCTCATCATACATTACTGCATTTGAATAAATAATTAAACCTCGCCACACCAGAAACTCAATTCGACCACCCACCGAACGAAAAATCGAAAAACAAAATCTGATCTTTTCACAATCCAAAATAAAAAAATAAAAAATAAAAAATAAAAAAATTAGAACACACAGACAAAAACAAAAACAAACAAGCAATTAACTGAAATCAAATTGAACAAAATGATCATTACACATTGTAAACAGAAACACGAGAGGATTAACGAACATACACACCTTTACGCTCCAAAGAAGCAATCATCGTGAAGTTTGTGAATAAAATTAAGATCCGCAAGCAAGTACATCAGATCTCCCCTCTTCAGTTTCCTCTCTACAATTACAATTCGAATGCAGATTAATACATCAAATACATACACTGAAACAGCAGGTAATTTATATAGATACAGATAATTTACACAAAATATGGGATTGGATTGAGTTGGCGGGGGTGGGGGTGGGGGTGGGGGTGGGGTGGGGGTGGGGGGTGGGTGTACCTGCTTGCTCTTGCGAGTCAGAGGAGTGAAACTGAAGAGAAGCGTTTTTTGTTGCGAGGTAAAAGAGGGTTAGGTTTCGCATTGGTAATTAATCGTTACGCTTTAAACATTATTTATCAATTATCATTAATTATTATTTATTTAACTTTATTTATTTGTCTTTTTTTATATAAAATAGCAATTTAATATTTATTTATTTTTTATTTATAATTTGTTTGACTAATTTTTAAAAAGGGAAATTACAATTTACAACCACCTGTGAGGTTTGGTCAAATTACGAGAAACCGTCTCTTGTTTCGATTATTACAATCAATCCATTAACTATTAATCTTTTTACACGTTCACCATTGTAGTGTCAAATTTACCAAAACCTTCTAGATTATGTGGAATATTCTCAATTTTGTATTATTTTTATTTCATCTGAGCTCCACATTTTAAAGCAAGATGATAATAAGATGTGTTTTTGGCTTGTAAATATCAGATTATGGTTCACCAGAAACTATATTTTTTTATAAAACGAGTACAAACTAAAAAATATATTCCAAAAAATCGAAAAAATATATGTTGAATTTGACACCATAAGAGTGTACGTGTAAGAAGATTCATAGTTGGGAGTAGTTGTAACTATCCAAACATGAGATTTTTCTGTAAATTGATCATATTTCTGGGATGGTTATAATTTACTCTTATTTATTATTTATCTAACTTTATTTATTTATTTTTCATTTTTTTTTACATAAAATAACAATTTAATATATTTTTATTTTTATAATTAGATTACTAATTTTTAAAATATGTTGTGCAATGACTTGAAAGCCATGTGCTAAAGAAAAAGTCCCTTGTCTTTCTAACTAACTTCAGACATTGTTTAACTTATGCCTAATAATAACATGTATTGTACACACAAAAATGCGAAGGTACGTAGCCCGTATTTGTATAGCTCAACTGGTTTCGAGGATGGTAAGTTGGTGTAAGGTCCTAGATCGCTTCGTGGAAGCCACAATGTGGAAATTTCAAAACTAATGAAGGTTGGTTCTTTATGGCCACCAAGTTCGAATCCACTACCCTAACGGAGTAGTTGAGTCACCACGAATTTAGATCATTCCATCAAATACTTGTGATATCAGGGGATTGGGGAAAAAAATATCCGCACATATAACACATACAGATATATTACATACACACCATGTTGATCACTTATTTAGTTATTTCCACGAAAAAAAATATAACACGTGTTTGTGAGACATATATAATCAATTTCTACAATTACAATATGTTTGATAAACAAATTGCTTCAATTCACAATGATTGGAATGGTGTGTCAGATATATATTCCCTCCATTCTATATTATATATAGTCTTTTTATGATTTTCCACATATTAAGAAATTAATTATATATATATATATATATATATATATATATATATATATATATATATATATATATATATATATATATATATATATATATATATATATATGATGCTAGAAATAGATCACCTTAGATAGTTGATGTAGGATGAGCTAAAAGAGCATAGTGGATCACTAGCTCACGAGCTTGATGACCTTGAGATACCTGCGATCATAGAACACGTAAACTACGCCGGAGGTTGATCCGGCGGAAACCCCTCCGACGCTCAAGTCAAACGTGTGGATAGTGGATATAGTCCAGAGAATACAGTTGATAGTATTGCTCAGTTAATAGGACGTACCTTAAGGAATGAGTTCAAACCTTTATTTATAGCTTAGTTGAGATTGTTGGGCCCAAACCTTATTTGAATAAGGTGATTGGACCTCGATGATAGTGGTCTTTAATATTGGGCTAGTGGCCCAGTAGGTAAATAAATTGTAAGCCCATTGGGTGGGCCCAATTAGGCATATCATTAAGCCCCCACTCTCGAGTCGATGTGGGGGCCATGTTGAAATAGGTGACAGATCGTGTCGAGAGTAAAAATTGAAGTAGTCGGTGGTGTGCGAAAACGCGTTGGAGCGTGTGTCGGAGGGGCGTGAAGGCGCGTTGGTGCGTAGCGCGACCAAGTTGTCGCGATGTAAGTTACTTGAGTCGTCGGTGTAATCACACGACGATGTGGTAGCGCGGATCGAGTTATCTCCTCGTGGGAGTTGTTATTTATTGACGTTGTAAATGGTTTGACGCGTTGCTTGTATGTGTTTACATATAACCTTGTGCGGGATGTACTTGACGAGTGGATCAGGCTCTCAAGATTTTTTTTGATGGGGATCATGCCCCTTGTTAGACCTCGTGGGTCGTAAGTATTTTAGGACCGTGGCCACGTTTTAATGAAGGACCAGTCGAAAACAAGTAGATAAATTTGAGTAATCAAGCTGGCCAGGCTATATAGATTCCCATAATATCTCTAAGTGTTTATAGGGTTGTAATCGTGCTAACTTGAGCTTGCGATTATGTAGTGAATTGCCTGCGAGTTGTTTCCTCGTGGGAGTTGTCTCGTAGCGAAGTTGTTGGAGCGTTAGATAACGCGCGACTGAGAAGTGTGCAGATTGATGTCGCTCTGAGCGATTTGTACTATCGAGCGAGTTGGCTCCTCGTGGGAGTTGTCTTGCTGCGGGTTGTAGTACCGAGCGAGTTGGCTCCTCGTGGGAGTTGTCTCGCTGCAGGTTCGAAGTACCGAGCGAGTTGGCTCCTCGTGGGAGTTGCCTCGCAACGGGTGTAGGACATAGCGAGTGGTTTCCTCGTGGGAATTATCTCATTGTGGGTTCGTAGACCCGAGGGAGTTGGCTCCTCGTGGGAGTTGCCTCGCAATGGGTTATAGGACCGAGCGAGTTATCTCCTCGTGGGAGTTGTCTCGCTGCGGGTTCGTAGTACCGAGGGAGTTGGCTCCTCGTGGAAGTTGTCTCGCAACGGGTTATAGCACCGATCGAGTTATCTCATCGTGGGAGTTGTCTTGCTGCGGGTTCGTAGTACCTAGCAAGTTGGCTCCTCGTAGGAGTTGTCTCGCTGCGGGTTGTAGTACCGAGCGAGTTGGCTCCTCGTGGGACTTGTCTCGCTACGGGTTGTAGTACCGAGCAAGTTGGCTCCTCGTGGGAGTTGCCTCACAACTGGTTGTAGGACGAAGCGAGTGGTCTCCTCATGGGAGTTGTCTCGCAGCGAGTTGTAGTTCCGAGCGAGTTGGCTCCTCGTGGGAGTTGTCTCGCTGCAAGTTCGTAATACCGATGGAGTTGGCTCCTCCTGGGAGTTGTCTCGCAACGGGTTTGAAGGATCGAGCGAGTTTGCTCCTCATGGGAGTTGTCTCGCAAGCCCCTCACTCTCGAGTCGATGTGGGAGCCAAGTCGAAAATGTTACCAGATCGTGTCGAGAGTAGATCGGTGCTATTGTGTTCTCTTTTTTTTTTTTGAGTAGGGAGACCATATCCGGCGCTTGAGATGGGATGTGAACCCACTTGAGGTTGCAAGGTAAGGGTGATGTACAACCTTTGGGTTGAGATGTTCAACCTTCAGTTGGGATAGCCCCGAACTTTAGGATGAAGCGATCACAAAACCTTGGGGAATGAAATGTTTTGGGGGCACTATAAAATCCCGGGAGTCGATAACCCTTGGCGAACGAAATATTTTGGGGGCACTATAAACCCCTAGGGAGTCGATAACCCTTGGCGAACGAAATGTTTTGGGGGCACTGTAAACCCCAAGGAGTCGATAACCCTTGGCGAACGAAATATTTTGGGGGCACTGTAAACCCCGAGGGAGTCGATAACCCTTGGCGAACGAAATATTTTGGGGGCACTATAAACCCTTAGGGAGTCGATAACCCTTGGCGAACGAAGTGTTTTGGGGGCACTATAAACCCCCAGGGCGACTATAACCCTTGCTAGCGTTGAAGGGCCTCCTCGGTTGTCTGAACCGATCGAGGGGTGGGAGAAGTGAATCCTGGAGGATCTAGTGGGACACCGGAGGAAGGTCTCGTGGTGGATCCCGAGCACGAAGAGGAGGAAGCGGCAAGCCAGAGCCTCCACGGGGTAGGAGGTTGTTAGCAGTGTCACACTCCCCCTGGGCAAATGTCTCAAGGTCATCGTGCGCGCTACGTGATTATGTTTGCCTTCCCACAGACGGCGCCAAAATGATGATGCTAGAAATAGATCACCTTAGATAGTTGATGTAGGATGAGCTGGAAGAGCAGAGTGGATCACTAGCTCACGAGCTTGATGACCTTGAGATACCTGCGATTATAGAACACGTTGTTGGGTATCGGACACGTGTACGCAGCGGAAAACAAAAATTTTATGCGATTTAAACAAATTTAAAACACATAAACACATGCCCGATAATTGAAACAATTAATTGCGTACCTTTGCGCTTCCAGCGAAATTAAAAAACAACATACATGCTAATTTATTTAACCGAATTTAAATCAATTAGCATGCTCGCGTTTAAACCAAATAACATGCTCGCAACAATTAAAACGATTTCACGTAATCACATAAAATCATACGAGAACGAACATGAATATATTGTTTAAACGTAAACAAATCAAGAACATTGAATTCGTGTGTTTACCTCTTGAAGCGTGAGGTAGGAGCGCTAAGCAAGTCAAGATTGCTACGGAAAACAATCCGTACAATCCGGGGCAACAGCGGTGGAGCGGCAACAGCGGCGAGACGGGTCACGGCGGCGCGTGTATCTCACGCGCGGTCTTCGGGGCGGCGCGTGGGGTTGCGTGCGGCTTCGGCTCGTGTGCTGCTACTCGATTCTTCGATCTTCGATCTTCCTCCTCTCGGATTTCACCTCGTAGACTTCGATCTACTAAACACGTGGCACTAGACACGTAATAGTTAGAAATAACGGAAGAAAAGAAAAAAGAAAAGAGTACCGAAAGGGATCGGCCAATGGATGGCCGATTCCGGCGACTTCCCGACGACGGCGGCGCGGTGGCCGAGGAGAGAGGGCCGAGTGAGAGAGGGTGTGAGCGGCTAGGGTTAGGGTTTTGTGTTGTGTGTCTGCAAGACCTATAAATCTTGTATTTATAGTGTCTTGCATAAAACCCTAGCGGGCTTAAGTTGGACCGGGCCCAACAGCTTAAGTTTGCTAGTACTTTTACTTGCTCGTCTCTCTCAATTCAATGACCGAAAAATTGCAACGATTACATTTTCGGAATCATTATAAAGTCCTCGTCATTACGAGTGCCAACTCTAAATTTCCAACTTCCCAAAAGTGGAAACCCTAGTTCAGTGCACTTTCTAAATTTGGAAACTTCCAGATTTAGAAAGTCCACTACAATGTTCGCCTATTCTTTTACTTTTCTTATTCTCATTCATAATTCCAAATTACGAATGTTGGACCCAATCATATTGACTTCCAATCATGCAAAGATAAACATAATTTACCTTTGACCGTTTATTCAAAGATCTCATGTGCACGAGCAGTGTGACCCTCGGTGGTTCAGGTGTAAGCTAGCCGTTGGCCCACAACCCTTTGTGTTCAAAACTCGTCCATTAGAGTTACGATTAAGATGAAGCTCGTTTCACCTTAATCACCCAACGAATCAAGATTGGCGTCTAGCAACTACGCGTCATGATTCCCTAGATACAAATGAAGTGCCTGCAAGAACCTTCAGATATAGTTAACGTACAATACGGTCCCTTCGATTCATATGTCCCGATTGAACTAGAGGCATTGGTTCATCGAGACCTCTCTATATGTTCAATGATTGTGCGATCGTTCTAAGTGTTGTAATCGTTACGTGCATGACTTAGAGAATCAAATTCTCTAATCATCACTTAGTCAGCTCTGGCCAGAGACTTAGAATGATTACAAACTTTCAGAACACACAGGACATCCAAGACTATTCTAGCGATCGAATCCCCGACTACAATGCACAGACCTCCCACTAGATTTCGGACTGCACGAACACTGGCCCTTGGGATGGTCATCGGTGCAACTCAGGGACAGGTCACGATACAGCTGGTCCTCTAGTGAAGTCACGTGATGTCTAGGTCATAAGGACTAATGGTGTACAACTATACGATAGATATCTCTACTCGATTATTGGGAACCACTTAGAGATTTCTAGGGTGAGGGAGTTCAGTGAACTCGTCAACCTACGAGCACTCACTTATGCATGCCGATATCACAATACCGTTTACTGATGAGATGCAGTACACATACACTAAGTGCTAGTCTCTTAATGGGAAAGGCCGATATCCTCATTGGTGGCGTAACCCTTCGACTAGGAACGCGTTTAACAGTTATAATACTTAAGTAAATATCTCACGATCCTAACGATCAATTACTAGTACTTGTAATAACTGTAAGGACTATATCTATGCTTGTGACAAAGGGACAAAGATATAGAATGCCAAGATCTTTTATCATTAATACGAATAAAGGTTCGTTTATTACAATAATAAATACGAAAGACCACAGCCACATGTTGGTTTGTGGGTCACCTACTCTAACACACGTAAACTAGGCCGGGGGTTGATCCGGCGAAAACCCCTCCGACGCTCAAGTCGGACGTGCAGATAGTAGAAATAGTCCAGAGAATACAGTTGATAGTATTGCTCAATTAATAGGACGTACCTTAAGGAATGATGTCAAACCTTTATTTATAGCTTAGTTGAGATTGTTGGGCCCAAACCTTATTTAAAGGTGATTGGACCTCAATGATAGTGGTCTTTAATGTTGGGCTCGTGGCCCAGTAGGTAAATAAATTGTAAGCCCATTGGGTGGGCCCAATTAGGCATATATATATATATATATATATATATATATATATATATATATATATATGTATAATTAAAAATGATAAGGGGTAAAATTAGAAAGAAAGAAAAAACAATTCATGTTTTCTTGAAATTCTAAAGTGACAAGTAATTTGAGACAAAATATTTCTCCAAAGAAACAAATTATATGGGAGAAAGGGGGTAACACAGATAACATTTGATACAATCTTATGTATTTCTCATCGGATCGATCTCGTGATAGGAAAAGGTCCTCTCAATGCTCTAACACCCACGTTGGATATGAACCGAACTGTCTCACCACGTTTTGAACTCAACTCATGCACCGCTTTAGCGGGCGCACTCAAATCTTGGAACATACTACAACCCCAAGTGGCGAAGAGCCGACATCGAGGTGTCAAACCTTCCCGACGATGTGAGCTCTTAGGGAAGATCAAATGATTCATACTCAATAATATTCATGAGCTTGCTAAACAACGATTAAAGAGAAGATTATAGAGCGGAAAATAAAGCAACAAGAAACTGGTAAGGGAAAACGCACAAAAGCGAAATTTAAGGAAAAGCGGCGCCATTTAAGGATCGAAAGTTGGTTAAAAAAAAAAAAAAGGCGACCCAAAACGGCACCGTTCCGTATTAGAGGAGCAAAACATAAAAAGCGAAAAAGAGAAATAGAAGCGGTGCCGTTCACAGATTAAACAGATATAATAGTAGCTATATCGAATTAGTTATTGGGAAAATTACAATTTTCATTCCTCAAGTTTGCATCGATTTCACATTTAGTCTCTTATGTTCACAAAAATATATTTGGTCTCCCATGTTTCAATAATTCAACATTTTGGTCAATTTCGTTAATTTACCGTTAGTTTGCCAGTTAAGACAGTGATGTGCACACACTGGATTCCATTAATTTTAACGGAAAATTGATAGAAAGAACTAAAACTGTTGATATTTGAAACATAAAAAACCAAATGTGGAATCGTTGCAAACGTGAATGAAGAAAATGTTTTTCCTTTAGTTATTACTGGTTGCTACAATGGGAGTATTGTTTCACTTTAAGAAACACCGAGAATATTATAAGTGAAGACAAAAGGGAATATTAGAAAATAAAAAGTGATTTTCCTTGGGTTTCTTTTCTCCTAAAGTGAATATATATATACTTAATATTTTCCTTGGATTTTCCTTGGGTTTCTTTTCTCCTAAAGTGAATATATAGTGTAGGGATATTTTTCCCCCTCATTTCATGGGTGGCATTGGTCAAATACTTAATACTTAGATTGATAATTATACTTAATACTTAGATTGATAATTGTACACATTTTAATGAAACTATTGATTGAAACATGTATGTGTGTACCGATGGCTAGTACGTACCCTCTCCGCTTCAAAATAAACGTCATTTTGGGTTGCTGCGTGCATTGAGAAAATCAATTAAGTACTTGAAAATCAATTAAATAGTACGTGAATCATAACAAAAAAATTACTAGACTATCAATAATAATTTCTTTTCAATTAATTAAGAGTTATAAAAGGATATAATTGAAAAAAAAATTCATAAAAAGCAATTCAAATTTCAAAGGGACAAATATTTTGGAATATAGTAGTATCAAATTCAATCTATATTTTTTCACAAATAAATTAAGCCAACTTTTACGTTCAGAAGTACATTTTCCTAGTTCTTATTCAAATGCAAAATTATGGGCACCTGCTTTGGGGGCGGTACCAGGATTTTTCGGTAGGAGGGGTCGAAAACTTTGAAGAGTTAATAAAAATATGGCGGGGGTTTGGGGGCAGCGCCCCCAAAATTTTTTAGGATATTTTTGTGAAGAAAACCAACACAAATAACTAATGAGTAATAGATATTGTTGTCAAAACAATATTTATAAACTTATATAAAATAAATTGTAATATAGTATAATTTAGTTGAATAAGTAAAAGTGTTTAAAAAAATAAAATCTTGAAATACATAAAAAATTGATAGGTTGAAAACTTTAAACATTGGGAAGAAAGAAAAACAATACTTTCTTTTTTATGTTATATTATTTTTTTATCATAAGCTTTAATAGAGATTTTTTTTTTTTTTTTCAAGAGAACGACACCCGATGAGGGTGGGGGGTTAGGCTTGACCCCCTACCTGTTTATAAAACAAAATTTAAGAAGTATATAATGAGTTTCGCTCAAATTGCTACTGCCCAACATATGGCTAATAATAGCAATTGACAAACAAAAGATAATAGGTAACTAACAAAACGTTAAGAAAACGGGCAAAACAGGTGGCCCAAATAATAAAAAGGACGGGGTGGGAATGATCATAGAAGGTCGGGGAAGACCAAGGTAGACCGTTCGCCTCACCACAACAGCCGAGGCCACTTACACTTTCGCCAAAAATGGGCGAAACAGGTATAACGGCTGCGAAATGTGTGGCACCATTCGGCAAACAGTCTAGTCTTGATAGACCCAAACAATCCATAATCACCCCAACCCTTCCTAACATGTAAAGTTCACGAAAATTCCTAAATTGCCAATAATATAAAAACGTGGAATGCATGGCACCTATGTGCGAGACTGTCGTCGAAAGGATGGATATCCAAGCTGGTCCATCCGAATCATCTGCTGAATAGGTCGGGGAAGTTCCGCTGTTGTGAAGGTACGAGCCAACTCGGTCTGACACCCCAAGTTAGCTAATGCATCAGCTACTTTATTGCCCTCCCGGTAGATATGTGTAATCCTGTACTCCAAAGTAGAAAGAGAGTTCCGGATCGCCGTGAGAGAACTCAAGCTTTAATAGAGATTAGGGATTGAGATTGTGAAAAATATTTTATAGGATAAATTAAAATAGAAAGTTAATTTTTTTTTTAAGGCAAATAAAAATACTTTTATTAAATAAACTTCTCCCGGTTATGAGGAAGAATAGAATCTTCCATCATATCTATTACATTTTGTTGAACAAGAGAGTGAGCTAAAGGATTCCCATCTCTTTTAACAAATGAAAAGGAACATGTAACAAATGTTTTGCTGATCGACAAACACTCAGAAATAATAGCCACCAACGACTCCATACCATCTACTCCCCGATGAAGAGCATTTATCACCTCGAGACTATCAACTTCAATCATAATTTTTCTCCATCCTCGGTCAATAGCTACTATCATGGCGTGTAAAGCTGCTCGGGCCTCTCCATCTGCTATCTTTGGTCTACCTTGAAGCTTACGAATACTCCACCAGACACACTGGTTATTATGATTCCGCGCCACCATAGCTACTTGGAAGTATTTTTTTCCCCGAGGAAAACCTGCATCAAAATTGATTTTGATAATTTCAGCCGGCGGCGGCGACCACTTGGAAGCGGCAGCTCTATGTGTACCAGAATGAGCCTCACATATAGAAGCCCTACGATATTCATCAAGAAAATTCGTGCTCCATCCAACAATATCATTCTTCACACATTTTAAACCCTCGAATAATTCAACATTACGAAAATACCATATTCTCCAACATACTGTAGCAGCCAATTCAAAAGCCTCTCGACTTAGGTTTATATGAAGATAGCACAGCCAGGCACTAAAGTTGGGAAAATTAATGTTCGCATCTTGCAAACAGAATGTGAGATCTCCCCAAATGTCACTCATTTCACTACATTTCATAATGTGAAGCGTGGATTCATAATCAGCCCCGCATCGGTTGCACAAAGGGTTTGGAGCAATTTTTTGTCGAAACAATTTTGTGTTCGTCGGTAGAATATCAGAGCAAGCTCGCCAGAGAAAAACTCAGAACTTTTGGGGGCACTTTTGAATCCTAAATAAATTTCCATTTTTTGTGGTGAAAACCACTGCCATTTGCTCCAGAAAGTTAAATTTAAAAGTTGAAAATAATAATTTATTTTTTAATGTGGGCCATATATAAATATTTGTAAATAAAAAATCAATATATGATAGTAGATAAAAGTTAATATGTGTATATATCCAACCAATATCTATAAGTATTAGTATATAAAAGTAGTAAAACAAAAAAAATCTGGGGGACAAATGCTCCCCATTGCCCCATAGAAGTTCCGCCAGTGCACCTCATTAAGGTAATATTAAATTATGAAAAAAAATCATTCATGTTTGAGTAAATAGTATCACCTATTCCATATAGGTATTATCTTTTACGCAATGAACTATGGGTTTTTTAGTGAGAAGGATTTTTTCGTAATTTGACGTAACATTATGGTGTGGCCGTTAATTGGCCAAATTATTTTATTAGCATTGAAATCTGTGTATTCAAGAACGTCATATCATATCAGAGGTGTTTTTTCTTTTAAATTCAGATAAACCATAATTGCAATTTGCACGTCATGTACACACAGAGTTCGTGGGAGGGGAATCATTTCTATTTGGGAAAATAACCTATACATCAAAATTAATACCTTCATAAATTATTTTGTCTCCCTGAGGTATAATCTAATTACGAAAAAACCCCTTTTTTTGGAAAAAAATTACATCTAGCCCCCTGCGGTTTGTAAACTTTTGTATATCCAACCCCTGCAAAAGAGCGTTAATGTAAGAAATCTACAAATTACGAGGGGTGGATGTAATTATAGAAACATAAGGGGTTTTTTTATAAATAAACCTTACTTCAGGGGTGACTTAAATCTACCCTAAATTATTTATGTATGGCCTTCTTTTTTTTCATCTTTTGTGTGGGACAAATGACAAATCACATTCCAAATTTCCCTTTTGGAAACAAAAGACAAATTGAAATCGTCAAAAAAGAAAAAAGAAAAAAAAAAAACTTTCTTTGCAGTTGACGACTCTTCCTCTTCTGACCTCTTTCTCTCTCTTCTCTCTCTCTCTCTCTCTCTCTCACTCTACTGCATAAGACGACTGTTTCTTCTTTGTTGTTTGTGTAAGAAGAAAAAAGACAGACCAAGAAGATTCCGCCGAGTTCTTGCAGGTGTATGTATAGCTTTGTGTGAACTCTTTCTTGGCCATATATATATATATATATATATATATATATATATATATGATCATTATTCCCCTTTGGTAAGGCTGGCAACATTTTTACTAATGATATTATACTTGTGCGCATTATTTGCGTGTGTGTGTGTTGTGTGAGTGCGTGTGCCGTGTGCGTGCGGTTCTTGTTGTTTCTCTGTGTGTGTGTGTGTGTGTGTTGGTGTTTCTGGTAAAAAGGGGCAAGATTTTCTTGATGATCAAGATTTTATTTTGAGTAGTGATATATATATATATATATGCATTTTATTTTGGAGTCCTAACTCCTAATAATATAAAAATAAATGTGGTTGAATTGCAGATATAAAATGAGGCCAAGAACTAGAAGTCAATGGGATGAGCACTACAGCAATTTGAACAATAATAAGAAGAAGAGTAATATTAGTACTACTGCTAGTAGTAGTGGTGGAGTTAGCCGGAGAAGCAATCGCCTCCGAAATTCCGTTAATTCCGAGCCTATAAATAATATCGATCAAGATTGTATCTTCATTTGCGAAGAGAGTACGACCTCGTTTGATCGGGACAAAGTAAGTAATTTGAGTGATATAAATAAGAAGAAGTGTAGTACTACTAGTGGTGTTGATTTGGAGGAGCCTATAAGTAATATGGATCAAGATTTCATTATAATTAGTGAGAAGAATAGTAGTGAAGATAATTATGTAAGTAATTCCGAGAAAAGATCAAGCGGAAGAAGGACTAGAAATTCGGCCTCGTTCGATCGGGATTTTCGGGGGAAAAATATAGTAAATGTGAGTGATAGTGACAATGTTTCGCATAGTGACGATGATGATGATGTGATTGAATATTTGGGGGAAAAGCTTTTCGGTAATGGCTCTACTTCGAAATTTTCGACAGAAAAATCGAGATCAGAATCGGATTCCAAGGCGGGAAATCAAGATGACGGGATTTACTATTTTATTACAAAGAGAGATAACGGCGGGAACAACAGTTTGGATAGAAGCAAGGATGTCGATTTAGGGAATAATAGTTCGAGTGACGATTCGGATAAGTCGCTTGGTGATTCGTCTTTGTCCGAAGACGAATCGACTAGTGACGATGAAGAATCTTTGGATGATGATTACAAAGTGGACGAGTCAACGGATTCTGAACTGTCGGATGATTCACACTACGGCGTTGATGAAAACGAGAATCGAACCGAGGGAGAAGAGGAGAACTCCTTGAGTACGATTGACAGCAAGAGAGAGAAAGACGACGAGAGTGACGAGGGCGATAACCGTGGGAGTCGTTGTTCTAGAAGAATCTCTAAAGAGGGACGAGAGAAAGATGTGATCTTTATCGATGCCGTGGAGAAATCTCCGATAAAAAAAAGTATCAGTCAGAACAAAGAAAATGATGATGTCATCGTTGAGGGCTGTCGTGCAATTACCCGTAGTAAGACAAATGCTAATGATCGGAAAAATGAGGCTGCGGTGATTAGCAATGAAAGTGAGAACGAGAGGTTTTCTCCCAGCATCGGAAATGGCGTTGGTTCCTCGACAGAAAAATTGAATAAGTTGAAGAAGAGAAAAGTTTCGATTTTCGAAGATTCCGATACGGCGAATGAAAACGCGGATATTAGTACAACTTCGGTAAATAATCTTCCATCTTATAGCTGTGGCGTTGGAGAAAATGATGATGTCATCGTTGAGGGCTGTCATGCAATTACCCGTAGTAGAAGTCGTAGTAATAAGACAAGTGCTAATAATCCGGGAAACGAGGATCTGGGGATCAGCATCGACAATATTGAGGAGGAGATGCGTTGTCCAGGCATCGACGAATCGAATAAGAGTGGTTTGAAGAAGACCAGAGCTTCGATTTTCGAAGATTCTGACAAAGCAAATGACAAAGATTCCGAGTCTCCGAACAATGAAGTTTCCGGAAAGAAGAAGAATCGCGCGGAAAGAAACATTGAATTAGTCAAGATTTTGGTGGAGTCGATTAATTTATTCAAGGGGCAAAACCGTCCGATCGAAGAGAGTGGTTTTATTCCACGAGAAAGACTTCCGACGAGGTTCCGGTTTGAGGATGAGGTGGAGCCCACCGTAGAGAAATCGGAGTGGGAGAAAGAGATGGATTCACTATTCCATGATCTTGAATTGGGGCTTCGTGGATTAGACACGGAGCACGATTCGTCTGAGGTACGTACATTTTAAACTGTAGATGATTAAGTAGATCGATTAGCCCGATTTTGTTTCATTAATTAAAGTCGATGTATTAACACATTTGCTAATCTTTAGATGGAAAATGATGATGTGGAGGATATCGATACGAGTCTGGCAGCATGTTGTCGTAGAGGAGAGCATCAGCCGATTCTTGATGAACAGATTGGAATCGTTTGTAAATACTGTGCTGCTCTGATTTTGCATATAAAATACGTCCTGCCACCTTTCGTAAGTACTACGTACACTCGATCGCCAACTTTGCCTTTTTTTTTTTACGGCGATTGTCGTTAGATAGTTATGTTTGCTACATCTATACGATGATTCGAAGAATTAAATGCGAACGTAATAGTGTCGATTTTATTATTATTAATTTCTTTTTGTGGAGATTCTTGGTAATCATGGTTATATCATATGTTGTCTCGTTTGTTTCTTTTAATGTTTTATCATCGTAAATTATGCTGTTTTTGTAGTACACTCCACCACCGAGGAAACGAGATAGGAAAGATATCGACGTCGATTCGCCGAACTCCGACACCAATCAAATTCATTTTCAAGACTCCGCCTATCATGGAGCAGCTCCTCCCGATTCCACCAGCAGCCCTGCCGCCAAAGGTGGCGGCACCACCGTGTGGGATTTGATCCCGGGAGTTGAAAACGAGATGTACCCGCACCAAAGAGAGGGATTCGAGTTCATATGGAGGAACATAGCTGGCTGCATCGCCCTCGACAAGCTGCAGAAGCAGCCACTCACCGACAGCAGCGGCAAAGGCTGCATCATCTCGCACGCGCCTGGCACCGGCAAAACGAGACTGACGATAGTGTTTCTCGCCTCGTTTCTGAAGCTTTACCCCAACTGCCGCCCCGTCATCATCGCCCCCAAAGGGATGCTCCTCGCTTGGGAATCGGAATTCGTCAAGTGGAAAGTCGACATTCCCTTCCACAACATGAACAAGGAGGACATGTCGGAAAACGAGAAAGCATTCGCCTTCGAAATCATCGCACGACTTAGCGGCGGCGGTGGCGGCGGTGGATTTAGCAGGGAACAAGTTCGGTGGCTGAAGCTGTGTCGGTGGATGCAAGGCGGCAGCATACTAGGAATCAGCTACCAACTGTTCGAAAAACTCGCCGGAGAAAATCGAGAAGGCGACGAAAACAAAAACGAGAAAATGAGGGAGATTCTTCTTCAATACACAGACCTATTAGTGCTCGACGAAGGCCACACACCCCGAAACAAGCAGAGCCGAATATGGAAGGCACTCACGAAAGTCTCGACGAAAAGATGCATTATTTTATCCGGTACGCCTTTCCAGAACAATCTCACCGAGCTCTACAACACCCTCTGCCTCGTGAATCCAAATATCTCGCCCTCTTGGTGTGGAAATAGCAAAAAGACGAGCGTCGTCGATAGAAAGAAATGGAAAGCGATGCTCGACCCGTTCGTCCACATCCACAAAGGGACCATACTCGAGGAAAGTCTACCCGGACTGATGAACACGCTCGTCTTCTTGCACCCGACCGAGCTCCAGAAGAACCTTCTAGAAGCTTCCGCAAAAGAACGCAAGATATTCGCCCGTATCCGCCTTGTGTCGATGGTGTCCGTCCACCCCTCGCTCTTCCCGGAGAAGAGAAGATCCGTCGCTCAGAAGAACATTCTAGAAGACATCGAATCGGATTTCGAAGCCGGGGTCAAAACGAAGTTCGTCGTGAAGCTAATACACTTGGCCGAAGCGTTGAACGAACGTGTCCTGATCTTCAGCCAGTACATAGATCCGTTAGTGTTCATCAAGAACACGATCAAGTCTCGTTTCTCGTGGAACGAAGGGAGAGAGATACTATACATGGACGGTCAACTAGACGAGAGACAAAGGCAAGACTCAATATCGTCGTTCAACGACGAGCGGAGCGGGGCGAAGGTGCTGCTTGCGTCGGAGAGGGCTTGCTCGGAGGGGATTAATCTGGTGGGGGCGTCGAGGGTGGTGTTGCTCGATACGGTGTGGAACCCTTCGGTCGAGAAGCAGGCGATTAGTAGGGCTTACAGGATTGGTCAGAAGAAGGTTGTGTACGTGTACCGTTTGTTTACGTCGGGGACGGAGGTTCGGCAGTATTCGCAGCAGGCGTATAAGGAGAGGATTTCGGAGATGATATTTGCTGACGTGGATGATGACGACGTGGATGGTAGAGAGATGAAGAAGAAGAAGGAGATGGTGCATGAAGATAAAGTGTTGGATGCTATGATTGGGATTGAGGGTTTTGGAGATATGTTTGAGAAGATTATACATCAGCCTAAGGAATCTGATCTCATTCAGTTGTTTGGTTTGGTTGATTGTAACTGAATTAACTGCTAAAGCAGAAAATATTTAAATAATATTTTCACTTTAATGTTCATGTTGTTTCCATTTTGTTTCTTGTGTTTTCAATTATTTGGACTTAATAATATAATTTATTAGACATTTTTTTTTTTTTTGTGTAAATATTACCAAATCACAACAAATTATGATAAATACTAATTATAAATATATACTATAATTAAATAATTAGAAGGAAAAAAAATATTATAAAATTGTTGAATATGGATTAAAGATGCTTTAAGAGTACAATGAATGAAAGGGAAACTGAAAGCACGAGGAGGTCAATCTAGAAAAAGAAAAATTTTGACGTTTGAGACAAACAGTTACGTTTGACGGAAAAACTCTCGGAAGCTACCCTATCAACCACAAGGAGGTTATGTACTTATATTACAAGAAGCACGATGGAATCATCTGCAAAAGCTTGTAAGTACAGGGGGTAAATGCTATTTACCCATTTTTTTTATAGACGTTTTTTTTTTTTTTTTTTTAATTATGGAGGAATTGAAGTAAGAAAGAATTGGTTTTTGTTTTATTTATGATTTTTATGTTACCGTATATGGAATGAAAAATGAATTGGAATTTTCGAATTCCGGCAATTCTAGTATGATTTTTTTGATTTTTTCAAAATAATTTTTAGTTTTTATTCTGATTTCGACAGTCTTGATTTCCAATCTTTAAAAATGATTGAAATGGAACTAGACTTCATATTATATTTCGAATTTTTTGATTTTATTATAATTTTCAAAAACTTTTTTTTTTTTTAAATTACACTTATAATATTAATATTATTATTTTATAATATTAATATTATTATGTATTTTATATGATAGGATACTATAAAGATGGAGGTTGAGAATTCCACCGATTCCGATAAAAAAAAATCGGTTTATGACAAATGTTTTTATTCCAATTTCCAAAATTTTGATTTTTGTCTTAAACAGAATTTGAAAAAAAAAGGATTTTTCCTATATTATTAAATTTAATTTGATATGTTCGATTTACACACCATATTCCACACCAACAAAGAATATCTGTAAGGGGCCCTGATATTTCACCTTTTGGTACAAGGGAATACCTGTAGGTTAAAATTAGACTGGCAATAATTTAATAAGTTTCTTTCTAAAAAAATATGTTCTCAAATGTGAAATTCTAATTACAGTTTCGTCCAAAGAAAAATAAAAAAATGTAAAATCACATTTTTTTATTCCCCCATAATATAAATTATAATGATATTTATAAGCGCAATTTCAGAAAAAAATGAAACTTTTGGAATTATTTGAAAATTTCAAATTGAATTGAAAATAAAAATTCCATTACTATAATAAATATTTTTTTTGAGTGACAACATTAATTTTCACATTTGAAAAAGAAAAAAAATTGTCGCTATGGCTGTAACTAATTGACTATCACTAATACATGTATTAAAAAAAAAAATAGATCATCACCTCTATTATTGACAATAAAAAAAACGATTAAGTGACAATGATATACCTAATTGGGCCGACCAATGGACCCCCAATTTATTTAATAACTGGGCCCACTATACGAAAACCCAAACACCTTCAAAATTAAGTTTGGGCCCAACGAAGTAAACCCAACCCAATCAACAACATATAAATAGATGTTTTTACTCATTTATTAATGTACGTTCTATTATTCACAAGTAATCTAGAGTATTATTCTCTCTACCATCTCCACGATCCATACATCTGACTTGAGCGTCCGGATGGGTTTCCGCCGGATCAACCCGGCTTAGTTCACGTGCGTTCATTTCGCAGGGACCTCAGGGTCATCAAATTGCTAAGCTACTGATCCGCTTTGCTCTCCTAGCTCATTTTCTACACTACTCCAGGTGATCTAAGTAAGACAACAAAATGAGCTATTAGTATTGTCACTTAATATATGTATTTAGTAACATATCATTAAACCCATTTTTTCTTGTAGTGTATTCTAATTCTGAGCAAAAAAAATAAAAATCCAAAAATCAAAACTTTCAAAATTCAAATAAAAATTATTGTTCCAAAATCAATTTTCTTAGAATTTGAATAAGCGAAATTCAGAAATTATGTTCAAATTTACACATACGCCTCAATGGAGGAATTTCCAAAGTTTAAATTTTCATCTTCAATGGAGGAATTAAATTGGTAGTTATTTTGATATTCAACTTCCGAAGATGCAAATATGCATCCGGGAAAAAGAGGTATCAAAACATTAACTATCTTACAAACCAATCATGAATTGACATGTGTCAAATGTTTGATGATTCATTTAATGCTTACGGTTGAAGTAAATGAGTATCAAAATAATAAAACGAGCATCAAATTAATATTTGATGCATGGTAGTTAATCTCACGATATACCGCGATATATATCGTGATACGGTATGGTTCCAATCAAAACGATATAACTCGGGTTATGTATCGCTTATTGATAAATACCGCGAGATGTCGTATTGTATCGCCGTATCACGATACAATACGATGTTTACAATATTAGCCGACAATTAAAAAACATGAAAAAAACCAGATAATTAACAAACATGAAAAAAAAAAAGCGAGAAAAAAGAAGAAACGCAATCAACTGCTCTGAAAAATGGATTTGAACAAGTTTCTTCAATATCCTAACCCTACTTCACACTTTTCTCTTCAATCTTTTCACTAATCCTTACAATATCGCAACCATCGAATAATTTTACAAATTAGGTATTCAAATTTGAACTTAATGTCCATTTGGCTAAAACTTATTTTAAACAGCTGATAAACTCTTACATCTGATAATTAAGATGTTTTAAGAGCTGATAAGTTGTTACGTCTTGTTTTTAGAATGTATTTTTTCAAGTGTCAAGCTATTTTTACTCATTATAAGATATTAAATAAATAGACGGGGTAAATGTACTTTTTAAAAAACTCCATCAACTTATATTTTAATTTTTTAAGATCTTTTAAAAAAAAAATACCTAACTCATTGGAAGAGATTAGAAGCTCTTAACCATCTTATTAACATTTTATAAACCTAGCCAAACACCCTCTTAGATAATGTTATTTGATGCACAATTATGATTTTGGTCATATTTTATAATAAGATGTTGAAACTTGAATTTATATCTATTTTGAAATGAGTATGTTAACTTAAAAGTATTAAATTTTACATGTTTATAATATTTTTATAATTTAGATATATATTTTTTACTATTTTAATAGTTGGTTAAGTATCTTACGATACGATATGATAACGGTACATAACAAGATGTGGAGCAAAACGATACAGAAATTTTTACGATCCAATAACCATGATTTGATTTGATGATTCATTTTAATACTTTGCCATTAGAGTTGCTGAGTTAAATGCAAACCCCCCCCCCCGTGTTAATTCTAAAAACCAAAAACCCCCCTGGGATAAAAAAATTGACAAAAACCGCCCCGATAAGTGTTCAAACAAGCATACTCGACCCATTTTTATTTTATTCGTTGACCGATCGTGAAAAGACGAATAAACCCTCGGATAAATCTGTCCAACCTCTAAAATTTTATGAACCAAATGAAGTTTTTAAAATTGTCAATTCAGTCCCTAATAGTTTCAATTAAGCCCTCTTCCCAAATAAAAAAAAAAACACACAGACACACATTACACACACTGTAATTTCAATTCTCTGGGCACATCACCTCACCCCACCCCTCCCCACCACTGCCGTCGCCGGCTCCGTTCGTGAACTGAAACCCTCTCTGGCAATTGCTTCTCAACCCCTATCAATAACGAATTCCCTCTCAAATCAAAATTTCTTACAAAATTATTCCAAGAAAAAAAAATCCAAAGTTATGATCTACAATTTCGACACCATTACACGTCGTCCGACAACAATAAACCTTCTTCTCTCCTCAACAAAACAATCACTACGTTCCAGATTTCTCAACCCATTTTCTCGGGGCCACCCATTTCTTCGATTTTCCCAAAAATGAAGTAGACCTCCAGTTATGCATTCATATTTTGCCATTGTCGTGGTTATGGTACTAATTTTTTTGAGGTTTCCAGCGAACCGGCGGCCTTGGCAGGAGGGGAGGTGGTGGTGGTAGGGCATATTGGAGGAAGAAGATGATGAGGTATCCGTGGGGGTGGGGCATTTTGGAGGAAGAAGACGATGAAGTGGTTTTTTATGCCAATTTCTTTTTTCTTTTCTTTTTTAATTTGTTTAAATATAATTAATATTTTTTCATTTTATTTGTTTAAATATACATATTATTAAAAAAATCATGAGTAGTTTAATTGTTTAATGACTGTTGATTTAGAAGGGCAATTCTGTCCTTTCATGCACAAAATATACAAAAATCGCACAAGTAATCGCACACACAACGAGTGAATGATACGCACAGAGGTTGGGGGGTGTATGGCTTTGACTATTGATTACAGGGGAGTTTGTGCCACTTTTTTTATCCCAGGGGTTTTTTTGGTCTTTAGGATTAGCACAGGGGGAGTTTTTGCATTTAACTCTAGAGTTGCTCTTATAAGATTTAGGGTAAATTGCGGCTACCCCTAAGGTATGGTTAAATTACAAAAACCCTCTCTTGTTCGGATATTACAACCCCTCAACTATGAATATTGTTACACATTCATCCTTATGTGTCAAAATTCAACAGAATCTTCCAGATTCCGTAAAATATTCTCCAATTTATACTCGTTTTGTACAAAAATATAGTCTCAGATGCACACAATCTGATATTTACAAGTCAATAAACACATCTTATGATCATCTTATTTCAAAATGGAACTCGAATGGATTAAAAATAATACAAATTGGAGAATATTTCATATAATCTAGAAGATTCCACTAAATTTGACACTACCTTTGCAAACATGTAAAAAGATTCATACTTGAGGGGTGATTATAATTACCCAGACAAGAGCGATTTTTTCGTAATTTAAGATTTAAAATAAGGTGAAGATATATATGTTTGAACAACAAATCTTAGGATTGAAATTATAATCTACTAACCATATATAATTAACCAAAAAATGAAGGTCATATATCATCTACCTAGTAATTTCATGGGAAGGAATCATAAATCATTAAAATATATATATTTGTAGTTGTTGATGTAATAAATGTTATGTATGGTCTTCTTCTTCTTGATTGATTGTCATCTTTTTCAATGCGTCTTCGTTTGGACAAATCACAATCCATCGTTCTGACAACTCTTCATCTTCTCTCTCTCTCTCTCTCTCTCTCTTGTTTCTCTTTCTAGATCTCTCTCTCTCTCTCTCTCCCTCCTGTTTATATTATTATATAGTATCTATGTCACGGAGAAGAAAACGAATGTTGTCACATTCCAACAACACTCTTTCGTCTTTATATATCACTCTCTCCTGCACTGCACTAAAAGCTGACTAGTCAACTCCTCCGGTTGCTTCTTCCTTGTTTTTTTTTTTTTGTAATAAAAAAATAATAAACACCAAGATTCCGGCGACGGCGAGTTCTGCCGGACTTCTGGTAAACATTTCTTTCTTCATGATACATACATTGCATGTCAGTCGAACAAGTGTGAGTGATGCGTGTGATTTTTGTGTGTGTGTGTGTTTAATTTTTGGGTTATGATATATATGGGCTTTTGATTTAGAGACGAAATGTGTATTTTAAAATGTGATTGCAGATGATCAAGATTTAATTTTGAGTAGATACATGCAATTTTTTGAGTTCTAATATATATATATATATATATGTATGTGGGCTTTGTTTTGCAGATGAAATGAGGCCAAGAACAAGAAGGCAATGGGATGACCATTACAAGAATTTGTACAATGAAAAGAAGAGAGCTAATGTAGAGAGTAGTACTAGTGGTGGAGTTCGCAGGCGGAGAGACGAACGGGTCGGAAATGCCGTTGATTCGGAGGAGCCTATAAATAATTATATGGATCAAGATTTTATTATAATTGGTGAGAAGAATAGTACCGAAGATAATTATGTAACTAGTTCCGAGAAAAGATCGAGCCGAAGAAGGACTAGAAATTCGGCCTCGTTTGATCGGGGTTTAGGGGGGAAAAACAAAGCAAATACGAATAAGGACAGCTATGAAAATGATGATGTGGTTGAGTATTTGGGGGGAAATATTTTCTCGAGTGGCTCCAGTTCGAAATTTGGGCCCGAGTTGGGTAATAATAATGTCGATGTAGACAATTCGAGCAAGAGTTCAGACAATGCGGATTATAAGTCGCTTGATTTGTCTTTGTCTGAAGATGAAGATGATGGAGATGAAGAATCTTCTGATGAAGATTATAAAGTGGATAAAATACCGTCGCCTGCTGAGTCATCGGATGATGCGTCGTCAAATTACGACACTGAAGATGAAGTGATGATTATCGAACAAGAGACGAAATCTCCGGACAACGAAAGTGAACCCGAGCAAAAAAGTGATCGTCACAACAAGAAAAGTGCTCGTAATCGGAAAAAAGAGGATGTTGTAATTATCAATGACGATGACGAAAAAAGAAATATTGGTGCAAGATTAAGTAGAGTCCATAAACCACGTTTAATTGATACGAGCAATGAAGTCAGCGAAAAATCGAACGATGGCGGTTTAAAGAAGAGAAAAGCTTTGATTTTAGAAGATTCTGACAAGGGAAATGACAAAGATGACGCTACAACTTCGGTAAAGCATCTTTTTCGACCGAGACCAGTTTCCAAGTCTCCGAACAATGAATGTTTCGAAAGTGGTAAATCTTGGAGTAAGTGGGGTCCGCCATGCTCGGAGAAAGTGGCTAAGATCGGAAAGAAGCAAAGAAATATTGAATTGATCAACATTTTGGTGGAATCGATTAATTTATTCAAGGAGCAAAAAAGTCCGATCGAAGAGAGCCGTTTCGCTGCACAAGAAAAACTTCCGATGAGGTTCCGGTTCGAGGATGAGGTGGAGCCCACCGTAGAGAAATCGGAATGGGAGAAAGATATGGATTCACTATTCCATGATCTCGAATTGGGGCTTCGTGGATTTGAGATCGACCACATTTCTTCTAAGGTACATTTTTGTTTTCTTAAATGTCGAGTGTTGATTTGTTTAATTAACCTCTCGATTAACACGTTTTTGCTAATCTTTAAGACGGAAAATGACGATGTTGTGGAGATTGATACGAGTCCAGCGGCTTGTTGTCGTAGAGGGGAGCATCAGCTTATTCTCGAGGACGAAATCGGAATTGTTTGTAAATATTGCGCTGCCGTAATTTTGGAAATCAAATATGTATTACCGCCGTTTGTAAGTACACAAAAAATGTTGATTGTCTTGTTTGCTTGGTTAATGTTGTTGCATTGTAAACAGTGCTGCTGTTTTGTAGTACACGGCACCATCCAGGAAACGGGACAGGAGAGAATATTCCGAAGAATATTCTCCAAACTCCAAAACCGATCGGCAAATCCAATTTCAAGACGCCGCCTATAAAGAAGCAGCTCCGGATTCCATCGGCACTCGTGGCACGGTGTGGGATTTAATCCCAGGAGTAGAGAACGAGATGTACCCTCACCAAAGAGAGGGCTTCGAGTTCATATGGAGGAACATCGCTGGCGGCACCAGCCTCTGCAACCTGCAGCAGCCGCTCACCGACACTGGCGGCAAAGGGTGCATCATCTCCCACGCGCCTGGAACCGGCAAGACGAGACTGACGATAGTGTTTCTCGCCACATTTTTGAAGCTCTACCCAAACTGCCGCCCAGTCATCATCGCGCCGAAAGGGATGCTCCTCACATGGGAAACAGAATTCGTCAAGTGGAAAGTCAACATCCCGTTCCACAACATGAACAAGGAGGAGCTGTCGGAAAACGAAAACGAATTTGCCGCCAAAATATGCGCGCAGCTTGGCGGCGGCGGCGGAATTAGCAAGGAACACGTTCGGTGGGTGAAGCTGTGTAAGTGGATGCAAGGGAGGAGCATATTAGGAATCAGCTACCAACTGTTCGAAAAACTTGTCGGAGTAAAAACCCAAAAAGGCGACAAAAACAAGAACAAAAACAAGAACAAAAACGAGAACGAAAACGAGAAAATGAGAGAGTTCCTTCTAGAATATCCAGGGCTATTAGTGCTCGACGAAGGGCACACCCCTCGAAACCAGCAAAGCCTCATATGGAAGGCACTCACGAAAGTCTCAACGAAAAGATGCATTATTTTATCCGGTACGCCTTTTCAGAACAATCTCACCGAGCTATACAACACGCTCTGCCTCGTGAATCCAAGTATCGCGAATCAGGGGAATTGGTGTGGAAATAGCAAAAAAACTCGGGGGCGGCCCCCCAAGAGTGCCGACCGTAAGGAGTGGACGAATTTGGGTAAGAATACGGACGATGGATTGAAGAAGCTTAAAATGATGCTCGATCCGTTTGTTCATGTACACAGAGGGACCATACTTGAGGAGAGTTTGCCTGGATTGAGGGACACGATCGTCTTTTTGCACCCGACCGAACTTCAGAAGAACCTTCTAGAAACTTGCGCCCAAGAACGGCGCATATTCCACCGTACCAACCTCGTGTCAATGGTCTCGGTCCACCCGTCGCTCTTCCCGGAGGAGAAGAGAAGGTCCGTTGCTCAGAAGAACGTTCTAGAAGAGATCGAATCGGATATCGAAGCGGGAGTGAAACTGAAGTTCGTCATGAAGTTAATATACTTGGCCGATGCTTTAGGCGAACGGGTTTTGATCTTCAGCCAGTACATACATCCGTTAGTGTTCATCAAGAAGCAAATCAAGTCGCACTTTTCTTGGAACGAAGGTCGAGAGATACTATACATGGACGGACAGCTGGACGAGAGACAAAGGCAAGATTCGATATCGTCGTTCAACGACGAGAGGAGCGAGGCGAAGGTGCTGCTTGCTTCGTTGAGGGCTTGTTCGGAGGGGATAAATCTGGTGGGTGCGTCGAGGGTGGTGTTGCTCGATACGGTGTGGAACCCTTCGGTCGAGAAGCAGGCGATTAGTAGGGCGTATAGGATTGGTCAGAAGAGGGTTGTTTATGTGTACCGTTTGTTTACGTCGGGGACTGAGGTTCGGCAGTATTCGCAGCAGGCGTATAAGGAGAGGATTTCGCAGCTCATATTTGCTGACGTGGACGATGATGGAGAAATTTGTCGGAGTGATAAGTCGAAGATGGTGAATGAGGATAAAGTGTTGGATGCTATGGCTGGGATTGAGGGGTTTGGAGATATATTTGAGAAAATTATACATCAGCCTAAGGAATCTGATCTCATTCAGATGTTTGGTTTGGTTGATTGTAACTGAATTAACTGCTAAATTAACTGCTACTCTGTGTGTGTGTGTGTGTTTGTGTGTTCAATTAGTGCAATTTCTTTTGTGACTCATGAATTGTAAGAATGTAATTTACCTACATTTCGGTTTCGGTTTCAGCTTCGAGACAAACCACGAAACGTGTGCAAACAATTTCAACAAATAAATCAAGTAAAACTATCGACGACAAATGCCGATGTTTCTTCGGTTAGTGTGCAACACACAACATTGAAGTTGTAAAAACAAACCTCAATTGCTTTGTGCAGAAAAAAAAAATGTGGTTATCTCTCAACCATATTAGCACATAAACAAACCTCTTGTACATATACAAGATATCGTCACAAAATCGAAAACAAAGTATCCCTTTTTCAGACAACAACACTCGAATCGAAGTTCATTGGTCAATGACAACATTGACTTCAGAGAGTGAGTACGTACGTTTATTCCTCACAAAAAAACTTTGCCAAACAAATGTCGAAATCGAGTGAAAATACTCGCAGACAAAACGGTAGAGATGGATAGGTTATCAATAACTTCAATCTCGATTTTTATCATGAAATTGATTGGTTTCAGGCTGTGTGGGATAAATTGATTGGTTCAGGCTGTGTGGCTTTGTGGACTATTTCGTTTTGCTCTTTCGTATGGACCATGTAAAAGCCAGTCGCAGTAGCGGCGGAAGGGGCACGGCCCACATACTTGATGTCGTCCACATTGCCTCGTTTCAGAGCTTTCATTGCAGTGCCAAGACGAGGAGCGATATAGCTGTATGCTCCCATGTTCATTGGCTCTTCTTGACACCAAACGATCTCTGCATCTGAAATAATCGCACAAAAGAAAACGGCAAATCTTAGTTCACCTAATTATATATATATATATATATATATATATATATATATATATATATATATATATATATATATATATATATATATATATATATATATATATATATAATATATATATATATATATATATATATATATATATATATATATATATATATATATATATATATCTTTTTTTTACATTGTGAGAAATATTAAAAAAAAAAAAGGGCCGATTTCGAAGACATACTTGGGTATCTCTTAAGTTCACGTTGGACGAGATCGTATGGGAAGGGGCAAAGCTGCTCCACCCTACAGATTGCAACATCCTTTGCATCAGCTTTTTTCCTCTGTTCGTCAAGCTCGTAGTATAGCTGCAAATAACAAGCAAAACTGAATTGAATATAAAAAGAAATGAACGAGAGAAATTTATAAGGCAAGAAGAAAGTGTTTGGCACCTTTCCAGAGCAAAGGACGAGGCGTCTAATACCCTCTTCGAGATCAGAGTGGAGATTTTGATCCTTAATAAGGCGTTTAAATCTGGTTCCTTGTTTGTCGAAACCGGGATGCCCTTCAACATCGTCGAACTCGGATAAGTTAGATTTGCAGTCCTTGTGACGGAGTAAGTTCTTTGGTGCCATCACAATTAGAGGTTTCCGGAATTCCCTATGTATCTGCGACGTAAAATTTTATAATGTTAGAAAGTTTGCTTGTCGATAACAACACACGGCTTTGGCTGAGTTAAATTAAATAAACTAACCTGGCGGCGCAAAACATGGAAATAATTCGCAGGGGTGGTTACGTTCACCACCTGCCAATTGCATTCCTGAATCTGTGTCCTGAGGGTCGAATCCATCTCCGGGATAACGAAGGGATTATCGTCACTCATCTGCAATAGAACAAGAAAGGTCAATTTTATATTCCTCGAAATAACAAGAAATCAAATTGAGATATCTTGAAACATTAAAGGAAAATCAGAAAGTCAAAACGGAAAACGGAAATAAAGAAGAAAAATACAACAACAACCTAACAAGATTCTTTGTTAGAATTAAACATTAAAGATCGCCTATAGTTTATAACGCGGCCAAAATAGCAGACACCAAAACAGAAAAAAGAAATACTAAAAAGGCGTTAAGAAAGTCAATCGACACTTGTACTGCAATCAGAGATGTACGTACGTGCAAATACAAGATAATCTCAACTGGATAAGATGCAAGCATAATCGAGAAATGAGCAGTACCTGAAGGAAACGTTCCATGCGTGCACTAGAGTGTTCTGGGCCTTGACCATCGTATCCATGTGGTAGGAGAACGACTAATCCAGTTTGACGAAGCCATTTGGCCTCACCGCTGCTCAGAAATTGGTCGAACATGACCTGAGCCCCATTGGCAAAATCACCAAACTGAGCTTCCCACAGTATCAGCGAATTGGGATTTTCCATCGAGTAACCTAATTCGAATCCCAAAACTCCAAATTCTGAAAGAGAGCTGCATAAGACCAAATAATTATCAGATAACTTATTCATTGTCTATACAAAATTTTTAAAATCGAGTTAAATTTTTTTTTATCAGATAACTTATTCATTGTCGAAAGAATAATTAAAACATAAAAAGCGACCAGATCAGCCAATTCATCGTCATGCATGACTAACGAATTCAACCTTGCCTCCATAGCAAATAGCTTTAAGCAAATTAACCAATGCAAAAGTAACATTAAAATGAAATTAAAGCTGAAGGCAGCACCTTTTTATTATAATTCCAAGTATTAAATAATAAACAAGTAATGGATTATCCCCCTTCTGAAGATTTTTTTCAAGAAATCTAAGGGAAGTGATTATCAAATTAAACAATCCATGTTATTCCAGGAACAAACTTCTCTGATAGATTCCTTCAATCTAGAGGAACAAGGAGTGCATTTCTCACAAGTTTCCCTCAGAAAATCTAAACTCGTGAAACGTTTTCCTCAAAAGGAATGATCCCTTTCTAAAATCTGCAAAGGGAACTATTAATTTGATGGGTTTTATGTATTTGAGAAATTGAGCTTTGATCAAGGAGAATACATGACAAATACAGCAAAATCTTAAGCAATAAAAATGTATTCAAACTAAACAATATCATTTAGAATGCTTTTAGACTTAAATATTTGGGTAATTAAGATCAACACACCAGCATCGGTAGTCCAGTAGAAACGAAAACACCAAAGCACAAAAAATAAAAGGGGCAGAAGGAGAAGCAGATATAGTAACAGATATTACCTGTTACTCACGGTAAACATCTCTTCATCTTGGTTCATAATAACATGATCTAAGGGGCAGTATCTTTCACCAGTTTCCTGATCGTGAAGAACCGAATGTCTATGGCTGAAAGTACCTCTCTCGACATCCTGCCCACTCAACCTAACATGATTTCCCTCCACAAGCAACGTTGCAAACGCGAGTGATTCAGCTACTGCCCAGTCAATACCCTCCCCTGACTCGATCATTTTCGCACGGTCTTCAAAAATCCTCTTAACTGCTCTATGAGGTTTAAAAGTTTCTGGAAGAGTTGTGATAGCCTTGCCAACATTCTTCAAAATCTCTGGTTTAACCCTGCAAAAAAATAAAAATAAAAATAAAAAACCGGTTCTCTAAACTTCAATGAACGGTACATGACTAAATGATATGAAATGAGTTAGACATTACCCAGTATTACGGATACGTGAAAGTTGTTCGGGAGACTTGAAACCAGCCCAGTAAGCTGAAAGCCAGTCCCTTCTTTTAGGCACATAATCTTTGCTGGCCAGAAATTCTTCATTGAGAATCGAAAGGACTTTGCTGTTTATCTTATCAATTTCTTCTTTTGTGACCTGACCAGATTCTAGAAGTTTCTTTTGGTAAATCTCAGCTGCCGAAGGATGATTCCTTATAACCTATAAAACCAGTCAAGAAGTTAAAAGCTTCAACAGCTTGCAGAAAATGGACGGAAACCAAATATTACACAAAACTAAAGGAGAATAAAAAAAATATTATAAAGCAGAAAAGGAAATACACAGCACATACCTTGTACATTTTAGGTTGAGTGAAGGATGGCTCATCAATTTCGTTATGCCCAAATCGACGATAGCATACGATATCAACCACAACATCAGTATGAAACGTCTGACGCCACTCTGCAGCAAGTTCACAGGCATGAACAACAGCCTCCACGTCATCACCATTGACATGGAAAATAGGAGCACTTAGAGCTTTGGCAACATCGGTACAATATTGGGAAGATCTTCCAGCTGTTGGGTCAGTGGTGAAAGCCACTTGATTGTTCACAACAATGTGAATGGTCCCACCAGTAGTGTAATTCGGCAGAGCACTAAGATGCAAGGTCTCGTACACGACACCTTGTCCGGCAAAACTACCATCACCGTGGATTAAAATACCCATATTCTTTGTTCTGTCGACGTCGTTAGAGTAATACTGTTTGGCTCTGGTTTTTCCAACCACGAGTGGGTCCACTGCTTCTAAATGACTAGGATTTGCAACCAAAGACAAGTGAATTCTCTTACCCCCTCTCGTCGGACGATCGTAAGAAGTTCCCAGGTGATACTTGACATCACCAGTTCCGGTGTAAAGGCCGACCTCATCCACGGGTTTCGTGCCACCACTAAACTCGCTAAATATCTGCCTTAGAGGTTTCCTTACAACATTGCCCAAAACATTCAATCTTCCCCTGTGCGACATTCCAATGACTATGCTCTCTACCCCGAGATCTGCTGACCTGTCAAACATCTCCTTCATACCAGGAATCAATGTCTCGCAACCTTCAAGCCCAAACCTTTTGGCTGCAGTCCATTTGGCTGCCAAGAAGTTCTCGAATTGGGTACTCCAAATAAGCCGGTCGAGAATCACCTCACGCCGATCTCGACTATATTGAGTTGATGTTGGAGTCTCGATTTTGTCTCTCAACCAGTTACACTTTTCGTGATCGGCAATGTGCATGTACTCAAAGCCAATGTTCCCACAATAAGCCTGCTCTAGCCTCGTCAATATTGCCCTTAAAGTTTGCACAGGACGGTTCTCGGACAAGAAACCAGACAATCTCCAGACACCAACAAAGAATTCTCTATCGAGATCAGCTTCTGAAAATCCATAAAGCCCTGGATCTAGATCATCGGGGATGGTCCTTTCTTCCAAGCCGAGTGGATCTATCTTGGCCTTCATGTGACCATAAACCTGGTAAGCTCTCACAAGCAACAACAGACGCATACTTTCTTGAATCGTTTGACCCGAAATTCCGGGAGATGTGGTGGCCTGGCCCACAAAGTTTCTGAAGAAATTGTCCCATGATTCGTCCACGCTATTGGGATCTTGCTCCCAAGCTCTCTGCAGCTCCTCGAGATAAACGCTGCTCGTGCCATCCAAGAAACTATCGGTCAATCTAGAGAGTGGAACAGGACGAGGAACCGGTGCAGATTGAGCCTTTGACCTAAAAACTGTTGTCTGAAAGCATCGGCTCTGTGCAGGTGAACCCGTTGCTCGTGCTACATAAGAACCAGATTGCGTTAAAGTTCGCTTAACAGCAAGCTTCGCCACACGAGACCCGGCTCTAAACCACACCATTGCTATTCAACCGAATCCGAGAAACTACGACCACAGCAGAAAAAAGAAATTCAACACTTCCCAAACGAAATTACGCGCTACGAACTGTCATTATATCTCCCAAACACCATACCCTAATCAAACAAAAGAAAATGCAATGAAAACCAAATAATTAATAAAAAACAAAAATCAACGTAATACGATACAGAGTAAACATCAATTAATGCAATACACCCATGGGCATTCAACCAAAACCAAATCAATTTAACATAAAGCTAGAACAAATCAAGAACAGTTGATATTCTGCGAATAAATTAAGGAAATTGACAAAACAAATCGAGCCCATTTAACATGAAAATGCAGAAGAAAGCAGCTCAGCAACAAAATATTACCGATAAAAAAATAAATTGTTGCAGCAATTCGTTACGACAATATCTAAAATCAAATTTGGAGGAGAATAAATGGTACAATACCTAAGAAAAAGATGGCGTATGGTCGGAATTAAACCCTAATCGCGGTGACCTATTTCTTGGGTTTTCGTTTACTTTTCTCCAACTGATGTTTCATTTCCCACTCTTTAAAAAGACAGCCTTTCTGTATTTGATAAGCCAAAATTCCCAATTTTTATTAAAGGAAAAGGCAATTATTCCAATTATTTACTTATTAAACAAGAAACCAAAATCCAATATTTATTAAATAAAATGGCAAATATCTAATTTATTTATTAAAGAAAAAGGCAAAATCCAATATATTAAAGAAAAAGGAAAAATTAATTTATTAGAAATCAATAAATATTTTATTTATAGATGAATCATAATTAATAACTATTTTATAATTAATTAAACCAATTATCATTTCCTAAAAATAATAAATACTAAATTCAAGCAACTAGTTAAAATAAATGACATTATTATTTTTTACCTTTCCTCAAATTGTGCTATTTACTAAACTTTGTGTCACTTGAAAAAATAGTAATATTGAGAAAACAACAAAAACTCATACTTAACAAGGAAAAAGGGTAACTATTTATTTTTATGTCTTGTATTATACTACACTTGATCAAAATGTAATGGCCAATTTTCAAAATTTAACCTTCACATAATTACACACATACGTGAATATTCGCACGTAAAATGTGTATGAATCTATACAAATGTAAAATTGACCAAAACAGATAATAAGGGTAAATTATAACCGCCCCCTTAAAGTAAGGTCTATTTACGAAAAAAAAAATAATAACTCTCATTTTTTTCATAATTGCATCCACCCCAGCAATTTGTAGATTTCTTACATTAACACGGTTTTGTAGGAGGGAGGATATAAGAAATTATAAACTACGAGGGACTGGATGTATTCTAAAAAATAAGGGTTGTTTTTTATAATTACACTAACCTGAGGGAGGTGGTTGTAATTTTTCATTATTATTTAACCTCACCGAATATAAAATCAGAGAACAAAACCTGAATCTAACAAGGAACAATTTGCTCCTCACCCATTTGACAGTCTTTCTTATATCACAAAATGGGAAAATTGTACTTTTCGCTGCTCAAATTTACTTTAATTACATATTTGGTCCCTTTGTTCATAAAAAAACAAATTTAGTCCTTCATATTTCAATAATTTAATATTTTTTGTCATTTTCGTCAATTTTTCGTTGTACCAACGAAATCAAGCATGTTCCCATCACTCTTTTAACTGACGGGCTCACGGTAAATTAACAGAAATGACCAAAAGTATTAAATTGTTAAAACATGAAGGACCAAATGATTATAATTATGAGAACCAAATGTGAAATCGGTGCAAACTTCAGGGAACTGTAAGTTTTCCATCACAAAATCTCCTTAGTAGGATTCTTGATAATAGGCGCCACGTGGACAAGAATAAATGTGTCAAACATTACATCTAGCTAGCTAATTTAGTTGACTATGAATTAGTAGTTGCAATTGAAACACGATGAGTGGCCACGAGCTACATCTCCAAACCAATTCTCCTTAATTAATTAATTAATTTACAACATTATTGGGTATAACTAATATAATATATGAGAAGATTCACGAGTGTATATTTCTATTAATAATTCATATTTATATGTATATATATATAGTACAAAAAAGAAAATCATATAATTCATAAAAGGGAGTGAATTGAGAGCGGACGCTCCTTTAAATGAAGAAAATTGGACGCCACTAACTGAGGGACACATGTACATGTGAAATAAAAATTGTGAAGTCTTGTGCTCTCGGTGGATTTTTTTATTTTATAACTAAATATATATTTTTTTTTGTTATAATGTTTTCTTGTTTGTCTTTTAAAGTGAATTTTAATTTTGAGGCCCCTTGTACTTTCATTCTTATTTAATGGAATAAAAATATTTTGAGGCAAAAAAAAAGTCACTTTTAATTTCCAAATAAAATTTTAAAAATTCTTATTCTTTCATAAAATTACAATAATAATATCATTTTAATGGTTTTAATTCCTACCCCTAATTATAACGCTTCCAAGCTTGTTATTTTTATTTACTGTATAATATTTTATTTTATATTAACTTAGGGTAAATTAGCAATAGCTTAAATATAAAACTTAAAATAGAAAATAATAACAAAATATATTACTATTAGTTTATCATAGAGTAGTATTTTAGTAGCTAATATAATTGAGATGATTATCTAAGTAGCAGCTAATTGAAAAAAAAAAACAAAAAAAAAATTCAATGTGTATAGGTGTATGTCAATTACGGGATTGCAATTAATAGTCCAATTCACAATTAATGAAAACAAATGAAATGCTATCTTCGGTCACAAAATTGTTATTCGCGGTTTATAACAAAACTCCCCAAACCTTTTAAAAATATCCAAAAACCCCCCAAAACTGCAAATAGAAAAAAAAAAAAAAAAATCGAAAATTCGAAATCAAGCTTGAAGAAGGGTTGGGCTTCGATCTTTTGATGTAATTTCGACCATTTTATGTGTAATATGCATTTGGTAGGTCGATTACGGAACCAATTTCATGTTAAAAAGCCCTACAAATCGATTTGTAGGGCTTTTTTTTTTCGCAAAAATATGTTCGAACGCCCAAGATGGGCGCCCAAGGCGTGTACGAACGCCCGCGCCCATCTTGGGCGTTCGAACATTTAAAAAAAAGAAAAAAAAAATTTGCACTGGACGCTAACTCGGGCGCCCAAATGCAGCTTGCACGCCCAACTTGGGCGTGCACTGCATGAATGGGCGCCCAAGTTGGGCTTTTACGCGTTTTGGGGGGGTTTGTGGATTTTTTTGGGAAGTTTTGGGGTTTTAGTGAAATAAAGTATTTTTTGGGGGGTTTTGTTATAAACCGCGAATAGCAATTTTCAAACCGAAAAAAACAATTCCCTGAAAACAAACACTCTCCTTAAATATGTACACGTGTCACTTAAATAATGGAGTCCGATTTTTGTTTATTAACGGCACGTCCGTTTTTAGTTTAATCTCTTCATAAAATTATTCAACATTGACAGCAAATACAAGTCGTACAACGTGTGAGCCACCATCAAACCAAACTACATCACCAAAATTATACCCTTTACTCGCTTCTTTGCCATCAAAGAAAACCTTAAAAGAAGCCGTCGTCCCTACACTTTCCGTAAAGACAATCGTTCGAGGAGCAACCTTCACTAGCAAGCCCGGAGGGGCATTTACGGAAGAAACAACGTACGTGACGTTCGGCGAAAGTCCCACGTTCGTTGCAACTCTTTTCACCTTTCTTGGTCCTTCGCGTCGGCTTAATCGTGCGATGGAAATGGTGGGATAGTTGACACTCGAGATGAGTTCTTCGGACGAGACTTTAGGGCACGTGAAGTTTTTATCTTTGGATATCGATCTTATGGCCTTTTGTTTGTACCCGTTGTGACATAGAAAGTGTAGATGGCCTTCGGTTGTGGTCTCGAATGCTAGGCCCGGGTCGAGTGCTTTGACGGGTCGGATCTCTCCGGATCCAACTTCGTGTGGGCTTGCGGAAGTATCGGAGGTGTTTGTTAGGTTTTTTCGCATGTTATTTGTTATGGATGCTGCAATGTGTTGGGAGAAATATATAAGTGAGAGAAGTGAGAAAACATAAAAGAATGTAATATGGGGTAGGGCTGAAAGCCGGATGGATCGGATCCGAGATAGGTTTTTCGAAAAAAAATTTTTTTTTTTCGGAAATCAAATAATATTTCCGATTCCAATTCTGGCATTTTTGGAATCCGAAAATCTAGTCCAATTCCAGAAAGTTGGAAATTTCGGAAAATTGGAAATGTCGGAATTTCAAAAAAATCAAAATTATAATATTGGAACCATTTTTGGAACTTGAAAAAAATTAAATAAAAACTAATCTAGTCCCACTCATTAAAATATACAATATGTAACATATCTATATGTATATAATATAAAGTAATTATTTAACAAAATATTTTGGAAAAATCCAGAATTATCGGAATTATTTATTCTGATATCAAAATTGGATCGGAAATTGGAATATCTGAAAAAACAGTATTGGATATCCGAATAAAGAAATAAAAAAGGAAAAAAAAATTGGAAATTGGAATATCGGATATGGGAATGAAGATATTTGTTCCAAAGCCGGAAATTTTGAATCTTCCGACTTGTACCCCTAAATATGGATCGGATGATATACAAAAAAATGGTACCTGTTGTCATCAAAGCGGACTTGATCACAGAAGAACTCCAATTCGGATGCACCGATTTGACGAACGCCACAGCGCCGCTAACATGAGGGCAAGCCATTGAAGTTCCGGACCTAATACTGAATGCCGATGATTTATTACCGGGCGCATCGTAATTATTTAATTTTATCCCTTGTCCGAATGCCGCCAATATCGCCACGCCGGGAGCCATTATATCAGGCTGCAATTAAAATCAAAAAAACAACATCTTAATTAATACAAAAAAAAATAAGACATTAATTATTTCAATTGAAGTTACTCTCTTTATGTTTTTACAAACCTTAAGGATGTTTTCAGTGAGTCCACCAGGGCCTCTTGAAGAGAAAGATGCAACAACTGGAGCTGGCTCCACGTGTCTGATTTCTATTGGTCCAACTATAGTCGCACTAGGATTCCTGTGTGTACCGTAAACAAACATACATAAAATTAAACTCCCACGTGTTAAGGAAAATCTGCATCAAATCCCTTTATGTTTAACGACGTCTGATTGTACATGCGGTAAATTTCCAATTTTACCCCTCGATAGAAACACGTAAATTGAATAGTAAAAAAAATAAAAATGGCTTACTTAGTAGAATTGATGTAATGGAGAATCTTGGAGCCTATAGTTAATCCAACTTGTGAATATGGATATGTGCCCGAATCGAATGGTGCATTTTGTAATTCTTGATCTATTATTATCACCCCTTTTGCCTTAGCATCTTCCACAACTAATTTCTTTATCGTTCTTGATACATTCGGATCCTCGTTCACACACACTATTATCTTTCCGGCCACTTTCTTCGAATCCAAAGATCCCGGTATGCAGTTCCTGCAAAACATTATACATTAGTTGCATAACGTTACGTTTTTTTTTTACTCATTGTCCCGTTATGTTCTTTATCGGAGGGCATGTTTGTCATTTCAATCATAGAAATTGTCGCAGATTCCGCTAGTGAAGATCACGTGGGTGTATATGCTTTTAAAAATAAAATGAGGATTTTTTTTATATTAATGGGTAGATCGGATCAGAATTAACACTTTTGACAAAAAAACTATTTTTTCAGGAAGTAAAAAATTAGTTCAATTCCTTTCCAAAAGAAGTGGAAAAATCGGATATTCAAAAATTGGAATGAAAACACTTATTAAAAAATAGAAAAATTTCGGATCAAAATCGACGGAGTTCGGAAAGTAACCTAAATAAAATACATCATAATCTTGGTATTTTGTGGAAAAAAATCAGAATTTTTGGAAATTAAAATCGGATTGAAAATAATCTCATATGTATTACCGATAGTTTTTTTTTTTTTTGAAAAAAACGGAATGAGAAATATTGTTCTAAAATCGGAAAATTTTGGATCGAAAACGGCAGAAATCGGAATTTCCGTTCCAATTTCCACCCCTTAGTGTTTAATGTTATAAGATAGTGACTCTTGTCTTGGTGAACTCTATATATGTTTTCTTTATGGAGAAGACAAGTAGTAAAAATGTAAAAGGAAGAAAATAAAATAAAATATTATATATATATATATATATATATATATATATATATATATATATATATATATATATATATATATATATATATATATATATATATATATATATATATATATATATATATATAACAGCACCTAACCTAGCATCAGATGCTGGAGTGAAACTTGAGGCAACTTTTTCTCCAGAAGCCAGAGGGTATCTTTCACCAGCTTTTAGAGGAGAGAAGCTAATTGCACTGCCCTGTTAATTAATTTTCACATCACAAAAACAAAAAAATCACTTATACAACTTTTTCATGCATATTTTTTTATTGAGGATACCCTTAAAAATTATTACTACCTCGTACGAATCGTTATTTCCGAGTATGATCCTCGTCCGAAAATCGCGATCGACGGTCGATGCAGCCACGGTGAATATCCAAGGAGCAGAATTCACAACGGTGTAAGAATCGGGTCCGTCGTTTCCAGCCGAACAAACCACCGTAACTCCGTTTTGCTCCGCATGGAAAGCGCCAATTGCAATAGGGTCACTCAAAAAATCCGACTCGAAAATCGAGCTCATGCCAATAGATACGGAGATAATATCCACTCCGTCTCTAATAGCATCGTCTATTGCTTTTAGTATAATCGAGCCAGCACATCCTTCTTCCGTGCACGCCTTGTAGGAAGCTATTCGGGCAGCGGGCAGCCCCCCTCGGGCAGCGCCACGTGCCAGCCCGTAGTAGCTGGCACGTGGGACCCACGACCCGCCTGCGATCGACGCCGTGTGTGTCCCGTGTCCGACCGAATCCCTCGGCGAGCCGTGAGCTTGGGTTGGATTTGTTTGGGTTTCGAGGTTCGGATAGAATCTAGCCCCTATTAATTTTCTGTTGCAATTAATCGACTTGTTGAAATCCGAGCCGTCCATGCAAACTCCTTTCCACTTTGACGGGATTTTGCCGATTCGACGATCGTCGAAACTAGGTGACTCGGGCCATATACCTGTTATACAGTTAAACCTCTCTATAAATTAATACAATTATTAAATTATCGAGTTAATAATTTAACATGTTTTCACTTATTTTGGACCGGGAGAAACTATTATTTAATCGAGGTTATTAATTTATCGAGGTTATATATATATATATATATATATATATATATATATATATATATATATATATATATATATATATATATATATATATATATATATATATATATATATATATATATAACAACTCATTCAAATTAATTATCTGCATTTTGTGCTAGTAATTAATAAATATAATAGACTAGGAAAAAGTTAATTAAGTATATGGACCTGTGTCTATGATTCCAATTATGACATCAGCAGTTTTCTGATCATGAGGGAATATATTTGATCTGAATTCGGAATCGGCAGCTTCGAGAAAATCCCACGAACGCGTTGTGTGGAGTTTAAGGATTGGATCGCGAAAGACGGAAACGACCTCATCGTAGCCTGTTTTTTTCATTAGGCAATTGATCTTATTACAGGACTACTCACATAATTGTGTCTTGAAAGCACTTTTTAATTATAAATTAAACTCGATTATATTACAAGAATTAATCGATTCTTAGTTACCGGATAACGCGAATGCTTCGTTCTCCGTGAGCATAGCCGAGAAGCCCTTGAGAGCATGATTGTAAGAGTTTAACAAGAATCTTCTCTCACTCTCTTCACTGCCAAAATAAAAAATAAAAAATAATAATTTAAAGACGAAAAACGATTAACTACGGATGAGAAGAACTTAATCTGATTATCGATCACCACCTTGGAATTATGGACGACAAGAGTTGCATATGTGACGACAAGTCGTCGCCTCCACTGATATTCAAAGAGCTCCCCATGTAAACAATGTAAGGCTGCAAAAAGATCAAAATATATACTTGATGATCATGCGGTTATGATCTCGTGTTACGATTTTCAAGTCCAATTATTGTGATCGATTACGAAGTCGTCGAATACTTACCCGAGGGGTTGGTTTTAGTGACATGCAGCATATGATGATGAAGTGAAATTGTAGAATAATAGAAAAGAGTTGCACCAGAGAAGCCATATTATATTGTGTGTATCAAGATGATCATGAAAGTAATATATATGCTCAAAATTCAATGATCACATATATATAGGGTAGAGTATATATATATATATATATATATATATATATATATATATATATATTATATTATCTCATGGAATAGAATCACACATATATATATAAAAATATATATTTCATTTCACACACACACACACACAACTATTTCTGTAAAGCAAAATATGTTTGATGAGAGTAAAGGAAAGAAACTTGACAATGTGTAACTACAATATAATTCTTTACTTATAATCATTGTCAGTGTATAGAAGTGGAACATTAGTGTTACACTGTCTTTTTTTTTTTTTTTTTTTTTTTTTTTGGTTTTTTTTTTATACATAAGTTAGAATTTAATTTTTAAATTAATTAGGACATCTACATTATTCAAAAGTATAATGCATGATTGGTCAATAGTTACATACCATCATATCATTCTCTCAAGGCAATGTGAAATATTCTGTTTGTTTTAACTTTAATTTGCATACTGTGCTTAGATTCTTGTTTGTTAATTTTCTCTAAAATTATGTTAGATGCATTGCGTGTTTCATTCATTATGACAGCCTTGAAACCACGTTTCTCAAAGTGGCTTTTTAAGTTTTATTGTTTAATAAAGTTATTAATTAATGTACAAAATTATTATCATCATATAGTTCTACTACATAGTTTGTTTCTCAGATGGAATCTCTTAAAACAATAATGATATTGAATATTTTTTCGTAGAGCTATGGGCAAAACTATACTGGAAATTCTTATTATGTTAAAAAAAAATGAGGGGTGAGATTGAAGACGATGTCAACTTTCAATAAGAAATAAAAGAAATTACTGGATCATACACATAATTAAATGTCTTTCTCTCTCTAAAAAGTTAAAAACCGAAAGTCCAAAAACTTTTCTCATCTCTCGCCCCAACGGAGTTCTTCTTTTCCACTCATGCTTGCACAAAAAACATCATGGAAACAACATTATAATTCGAAACCTGAACTTGAAAAAAAATCTTCTCAAATTTATTCTACAGTCAAGGTAATCGTTATATCTTTACTTTTTAATTTTATTTTCTGTTCGAACTAAGATCGATTTTAATATTATGGTAGTGTGTTTGGGAAAATAAATTTTGGAATTGCGTGGTGCTGGTGGAGCTGGGTCCCTGGGGGAGTATTCGTTGGAGATATTGGGTCATCGTAATGGAAGGAGACTCTCCTGCCGCGGAATTGGTGTCCATGGCAGACGCATGATGTGTGTGGTCTTTTTTTTTTTTTGGGGGGGGGGGGGGGGGGCAAGGAGCAACCGATTGATGGTAGATTAAAGGACCGTATTGTTATAATATCCGATCGTGGTAAAGCAAAAGCAGCCCATGATACTCAGCATCATAGGGTCTAGTAATTTTGTGGATGACGACACATACAATGATCGTACGGATTGTTGAAGATGAACCATCTTCGCATACAATAGATGATGGGTTTGAGTATCCAGTCATCGATGAACACCATTTGGTTGAGGATGAGGCAGTTGATGATCTGATTGATGATGCACCTGAGGATGATGGTGTTTCAGTTCAAGGTGCTGGTGTTACGGGACCTAGTCACCCATGTAAGTTGCTAGAGCCAGCACCGGGAGGGCATAAGATTATCAATATGATCCCGAGTTCTGGTTCTCATGTTGTTTTTGATATATGGATGGGCAAATCGCGTGGTATTTTGATATGTTAGTCTCGCATCACATCTCTTCATACGTGGAGAGGCCCCACTGATTGAGATAGTTTAGAGTTGTTGAAGTAATCGAGGTTGTACCAATTGAAATATTGTACATTCGCTCATCATAACTCAACATTGATTTATGAATTTGTCAAGAGATGGCAACCGGACACGAACATATTTTGTATTCCGTTCGGAGAGATGTCCATCACCCTCCGTTATATCATGGGATTAGAGAGTTTTAGGAAGCTATCAATCGCCATTGAAGACCGAGATAATGAGATTAGAGCTATTTTTCGTTGTCTGTCTGCTTCACTTTTAAAGGTGTGCGAACTGTTTGCGATAAAGGTCCAATGGGGAGGCTGTTGCACTTTGTAGTGATGACGACTCAGTCGAGACTCGTGCTTGAAGATATATCTTGTATCTTATCGGATCCATGTTGATCGTTGAGAAGAGCGGGTGCATGTTTAAGCCAACATACAAATCATTGATTCAATATATTTCGAAGGTCAATCAGTAATCCTGGGGTTCGGGCGCATTGGCGTATTGGGAAAATTGGGTTTTTCGTCCTCTAAGTTGGCTGCTATAGGAATTTAGTCCTATAAGTTGGACAATTTCAATTGTAAGTGCAATATCTTTATCAAATTTGTACATTCAATTCGATTTTTCAATTTCACTCTCAATTGCTGACATGGCATGAAAGAATTTGCTTACTTGTCCACTAATTTGGGGATATTAGCTTTTTGGGAGAAAAATTAAACATGTGGCAAATAATAATTAAAAAAATATAACATAAAAGCCACGCAATCTAAAATAGTGGGGGGAAATTTTCATCTTTTCCCTCCAATCTAAATTAAATATTTATCCAAATTGAAATAATTCTTGAAACCCTAAAATCCTAATCTCCACAACCATTTCACGAGTTCTTCGATTCCCTCAAATCATCCACCTTAATGACACACATATTTTTAAACTCTTTAGATACCAAGTTGAGTACTTGAGCTTTTTACAATTTTTGAGAAAGAAATGAAGATTCAAGGTTTGCTACAGGACTTCGACTTTCCCCAAACAAAGTCTGGTATGTTATGTCAATTTTTTTTTATTCAAATCATCAGGGTGTAGGCTCGTAGGGTTCTTTATGTTTTAATTTAAATAGATATTTTTAATTGAATGGTTTTGTCTTCTCTTGGAAAACTTTGTTAGCAGTATATTCTGTTTGTATCCAAAAAAAAAAATCATTTTCTTATCACATTTTGTATTTTATTGTGAAGATGACGAAGAAGAAGAGACTAGTGAGGACTTCTCTGAAAGTGATGACTATGAGAGTAGTGACTATGAGATGGAGTCAAATTCAGATGATGATAAAAGTTATTATAAAAATATAGATGATAATGTGGAATGGTCAGGAAAAAAATTTGACGGGCCACTTGCAGTTGAAGATGTTTGTGAATTTGGGGAGGAGGATATTATGAAGAGTGATGATGATTTTGATAGTATTAAGGGTTCTGACAATGAGAAAGAAAGGCCTCACTTTCCTGTTTTTAATCCAATTGAGATATATAGACCAACCTTTGAGTTGGGCATGATTTTCAGTACCAGAACAGAGTTAAGGCAATCTATACACTCTCATGCTATTATCACGAGAAGGAGCATAAATATTACAAAAAATGACAAGAGTAGATTACATGCCAAGTGTGTTGAGAAGGGGTGTGGATGGAAGCTTCATGCACTTAAGGTTACAAATGAGTGCACCTATCAGGTGAGAACTTATGATCCTAATCACAGTTGTGGGATGAGTTTTCATGTAAAAAATTTGAAATCTAAATGGTTATCTAGTAAATACTTGGATAAGTTTTAAATGTGATCCTAAGAGAAATTTGAAAGGCTTTAGAATTGAAGCGATGAAGGATGTTAAATGCCATATATCAAGTTATCAAGCTTATAATGCTAAAAGGAAAGCTATCGAAATAATTGAGGGAGTTCCAGATGAACAATATTCTTTGCTATGGGATTTTGTTGATGAAGTTAAAAGAACCAATCCGGGTAGCACTGTGATAGTTGGGACTGATCAATTAGCAGGTGAAAATAGGTTTGATAGAATATATATGTGTTTGCATGCTTTGAGAATGGGGTTCTTAGCTGGTTGTAGACCTTTAATTGGGGTAGATGGTTGCCATTTAAAAGACAAACACGGGGGAGTGTTGTTAACTGCTGTAGGTGTTGATCCCAATAATAACATCTATCCCATTGCCTACGCTTTAGTTGAAAAAGAGACGAGGGAAACTTGGGATTGGTTTTTAACCATGTTAAAAATTGATTTACATATTGAAAAGGACTACGAAAGGGACCTTTATATCCGATAAACAAAAGGGATTAATTCAGGCATTTGAAGTGGTATTTCCTAATTCTGATCATAGGTTTTGCGTTAGGCATATGCATTCAAATTTTAAAAATATTGGTTTCAGAGGACAAGCCTTCAAGAGTATTTTGTGGAAGGCAGCACGAGCCACAACAGTGAATGAGTTTAGCAGAAATATGGAAGAAATGAACGAGTTAGATGAAAATGCATTTCAGTGGCTGAATGATAAACCGCCTCAAAATTGGAGTAGGTCACACTTCAATACCCATCCTAGGTGTGACATGTTATTGAACAATGGATGCGAGTCTTTCAACAGTAGTATTTTAGAGGCAAGGGAAAAGCCTATCGTGTCTATGCTTGAATGGATTATGGAATATTTAATGACAAAGCTGCAAAAAAATAGGGATAGAGCAGAAAAAAAGTGGAGCGGCGATCTATGTCCTAAAATAAAAAAGAGGATTCACAATAACATTGAAAAACTAGGAGATTGTATTCCCATCAAAGCAGATGATTATCATTATCAAATATCTTGTTTTGACGGGAATCAATACAATGTTGACTTGAATGAATGAACATGTGGTTGTAGAAAGTGGGATTTGAGTGGCATCCCATGTAAACATGCAATCAGTGCGATCGTTTGTCAAGGCTGGAAAATCGAGAACTTCACACATAGTTGTTACAGAGTGGAGACTTATAAAGCTGTTTATGCTCCTGCCATTATGCCAATGAATGGCAGAAATGAATGGAGAAAATCAGACTTTATTCCTCCACTATCTCCAAAATTTGGTAATCCTGGTGGCAGGCCTTGTGGAAGGCTAATAAGAGCAAGGAGGCGGGAATTGGATGAGCCTGAAGAGAAGAAGAGAAAAAGATCAAGGGGCAAGCCAAAGGTGATTAAAAATGCATATCAGCTGAAACGGCAACAAAAAACTTTAAAATGCAGTCAATGTGGTGTTGAGGGACACAATAAAAGAGCTTGCAAAATGAGGGATGATAATTCGAAAGCAACACAAACTGAGGTGGCGAGGAGTGAGGTTGGTAATCAAACTCCAAAGTTTCAGGTATGTTTTTTTATTCCTTCCAATTTTGTTATGATTAAGTTCATATATATTATGTTAATGTTATAATTTAATTTAAACATTAATTAGGCTGGAGAAAGAATATTTCAAGATAAACAATATCAAGATGGAAGTTCTACCGAAAGACTCATAAGTGCAAGTTTTCTCGACAAGTTCATCTCATTTACTTACATTGATTAATTTTATTTATATTTGAATTAAGCTTAATATTTTTATTTATGTAGCAGGTGAGATTGAAACAGGGAAATGTTCCATACGTGCCACCAACTCAAAGAAACCATGCAGCCTTTACAACTTCAGATTCTAGAGTATATCCTCCAAAAATGTTTGAGCAGCTACAACAAAGTCAAATGCAAACACCGAGAGTAAATATCAAGGCCTCTGCTCAATTTGTTGGTGGACAATTCATTCCCAGCATGGAAAATTGTATCACCAAAGTATGTTCAAAGTCAATAGTCACTAAAGGTGGGAAGAAATTTGTACATTTGTCGAATCTTAACGATGGCCTCTCTCAAGAAAAATCTACAGCTGCAAATAAAAAGAAGGAAGGAAAGAAGCCTATGCAATGAAGTGAATTTAATTGTTTTTGTTGGAACTTTGATATCTAAATAGATGGATTTAATATTTTGTTATTATTTAAATTAGACATCGTTTATGATGAGATGTTTTTGATGCGTATGAAAAGTTATAATTATTCAGCTTCGTCTATTTCTAAATTTGTGTGTATAATTTAATTTCATAATCTCTTTAGTTTTGATTAATTTATAATTAATTTATTGGTCTTCTTAACATTAACATTATTTTTTTGGGTGTTCTTAACATTAACAATAATTTATTTCGTTCATTCTTAGTTTCATTAACAATGTAAAAGAAAAATTGATTCACTAATTTTCTAATTTTTCTGGTGAATTTACGTTTTTTAATTATTATTTGTTTTGAATTGTAAAAGGAAAAAAATATATGGCAAATATGTCTGAGGAATCGAGGGAACAGATGAAAGTTCCCCCCACCATTTTAGATTATCTTGCTTTTATGTTATATTTTAATTAATATTTTACACATCATATTTGCCACATGTTTAATTTTTCTCCCAAAAAGCTAATATCCCCAAATTAGTGTACAAGTAAGCAAATTTTTTTATGCCATGTCAGCAATTGAGAGTCAAATTGAAAAATCGGACTGAATATACAAATTTGATAAAGATATTGCACTGACAATTGAAATTGTGCAACTTATAGGACTAAATTCCTATAGCAGCCAACTTAGAGGACGAAAAACCCAATTTTCCCTTGGCGTATTTATACCGCCAGTTAGGCGCGGCTTCGCTAGCCAAAGTGAAGCAGATACAGGGTCCATTGGTATTGTTGGACGTATTGATTTTAACTCATAGTTCTTTTATTTTTGTCAATATATTTTATTGTGTGTCTAATGAATTTATCATGAAACAATCTTGGATATACGAGTATTTTTCATGTTTTCGACCTCATTTACTAGATATATACGATGAAATCCAGCCACGATGTATGAAATGGAAGATTCCGAAGAAATCGTAGGTAGGAATATTGGATATTATCGACGATATATCCACAATTTAGAGGCTAATGAGGTAAGTTTTAAGTTTAAATTGAGTAATGTTACTAAATGGGATGTCCTTTTGATTATAATTCATATTTTTTTTATTGGTGGATCGGGTGCGGTTTGGAGTTAACGTGTTATTAGATGTATCGAAAACAATCTTCAACGTTAAAATTCGGTGGTTGGACATCGTCGAGCCGCATTTACCAGATATATTTTTGCGAGAATTTGGGTGAAACCAGATCATACATGCTTCTCTGTTGCCCCCGACTGCGAAGACTAAAAGCGGAGGGAAACATATTACTTACCGTGTGTTTTATGATCTCGAAGATAGAAATTGGGATCCCGATTACAACCATTATGGTGTCAATGCAGTTCCAGTTTTTCAGGTTGTTGAATGATAAATGGACTGGTACCTTGAGCGTACTCATCCGCTTGTAGATTCAGATGATGATCGCATGTAGAGACGACCGCCAAATTCGGTTCCAACAATATTCAACATCGCACAGTTACCCATCTATACTTTCTTGATCGTCTGCTTCCATCATATATTCCTAACCACCACGTGGTACTAGATAGCTTTCGCATTTGCATGAGTTATGTAGACCGTTTGGTGAGCAACTCTGATTGGATGTGCTACACGGAGCCAGCTAGAGGGACATAATGATTCAAGTGTTGACCCGTCTAATAGCATGACGAGCTCTATGAGGGTAAGACATCATCAGTAGTTAGATTAACAGTATGACGAGCTCTAGGAGGGTAAGACGTCATTAATAGTTAGATTAATTTGTAGGTACACATACTTGCATCTCTCAGGCGTTATTTTGTATTTTCTACATCTCTATTCTTTGGTTTCACCTGTTTTTTTCTAAAACAATCGCAAGTGACGTTTACTCTATCACAAAAAAAGTATGACCTATGCGTAACTTAATACCATGAGTTTCAGCTATGTCTCTCGTCCACTGTATTAAATCGGCTCTACACTTAAAAAAATGTACTCCTCGAAAATATTCAGAAAAATCAACTTTCCCATCGTCCTAAAAATTAAATAAATTAGAAAGAAAAAGAGAGACTGCATTTAAAGTAGGAGCGGACACATCAAATAAAATGCTCACATTGAACACGGATACAATGATCCGCGCATCCAACATGTGTACGCTGTCTGTTGCATTCCAGGTCGTCCGTCATCTATTCCAACTCCGCTCCCACTACATCTACCGTAAACTTAGACGAATTTTCGGCAAAAAAATCAAAATCTTCCTTCCAGTTGAAATGGATTGTTGTTAGAAGGTATTGAACTGTTTATGATTATTACGTAAATAGAAAATGACTTTTGACGACTTTTGAAAACCCTAGAAAGAAGTCATAGAAAACATAGCTTAGAGAGAATATTTTTTTATTAATGTGGCGGGATTTATTAACTTTTAGTATGCGATTTAGCACCCCCATTATGTTATGCCTTTATAGATTTATTATAAATGCATTGTGCTGTTATATATGCATTACTGTGGATGTCAAGTCGTAAAGAGTTTAAAAGAGTTTCATTAACTCTTTATGTATTCAATATGCTCTTTGGGTACTATAAATAGATGCCATTATAATGAATTTAAAACACACACATAGAGAATAATAAAGAGCAAGAAAATGTTCTATTATCCTTATATTTGATTTTCCATATTCTTGTATTGTTTCAGTTTCTTCAGTATATTCACAACACGTTATCGACACGAGTTTTCTCCCATTTTTATTTGAGGTTGGTGATAACTGTTCGTTTTGCACGATTTTTACTTAATAAATCTTCGAGTTTTGATCTTTGTTCGTCCGATTTTTCGCCTTTATTTGTACATATTATGTCTTTCTTGTTTTATTTTAGTTTTAGGTAAAGACAAACTATTTTTGCCGATTTGAAACAATGTTGGAAGCGAAGCCGACAATCAAGCTAAACAAGTGCAAAGTTGCATGCTAGCGGTGACAGTGTTCTGTATTTCAAGCATAACTATCTCATATGACCTTCGATTGAGTTGATTCAAGCATGGTAGGAAAACCAACTGCCATGGCTACAACTTTTGTGAAATGCACTTTTATCCAATTTGGATTGTAAAAGAGTCAAAAGTGTTTAAAGTTGACGCAGAGGCTTCTACTCCATCTGGATCGCGATCTAGGGGTCATGAATTACAAAGAGCACCCCAAATATTCGTGGATCCACACCCGGATCGCTATCTAGGGCCAAATTGCAGAAGGTTTAATTTATCATGGAGCCAAATCGCGATCTATAAAGCCATGTTCGCGATATGGGGCCAAATTACAGAGAGCGTCCCTAATATCCACAGACCCATATGGCGATCCACAATGCTCTGATCGTGATATGGCAAGACGGTGCCCTGCTTTAGTTTATTCTTGAATTTTTCTTTGGTTTTCGCCAGTTTTTCACAGGAAGCTTCGACGAGGGTTTTGACTCGGATTTTTCATAAGCTATTTCGTTATATTTAGTTTATTATTTATCGTGTTCTTCATTTTGATGCTATGTTTGTAATGAACTGACATTTTATTTTAGGGAAATGAAACCTTGTATATATTGAATTTGATTTCTAGATCTGTTATCTATTTGTCGATCTTTAATTATGTTTATATTTTTTTTTCTTAATGCTTATTATTGTTTGGCTGATAGTTGAATTGATTGTAAATGACAATGAACCCGATAGATGATTTCTTGTTTTATTTAGAAAAACATAGCTTGAGGTTTGTGATTTTGTGACGATTTTTCAGCCTTTAACCCGTAAGGACTTGACTTAAATGCTCTCTTAATGACAGGTTCTGAATGGAGACGTCGGACATGTGGGTAGGCACTAGCTACACCGCAGACGGGTGTTAGGGTATTATAGTGTCCGGGCTAGCGAATATAGATTTGATATTAGATTCGGATTTGGACATCATTATTGTAGTACATAGGTGGATTTAACCCCAAAAGCCATCACACGTCGGACTTTCCCGTTAGTCCTGGCATTGTTGTTTTTATTAATTTTTCTTTTTAACTTCATTTCTACCATCATTTCCCGATCGTGTAGATAAATTGTAGGATAATATAATTACGATACTTGGTCAATTTAACAACTTAATTCAATATTGTTCGATACTGGAAGTCACTATTTAGCAAAACACGATACTGCACACTTGCGTTTATTCATGTAGGTTTTACGCGTATCAGTTGGTAATGAATTTTGTGATTGTTTTAATATACTGGAAAAATGAAATTACTTGTCTTATTTTTCGACCAGTGGCCTGCAAAACATGTTTTTCAATATATATATATATATATATATATATATATATATATATATATATATATATATATATATATATATATATATATATATATATTGAGAATTAGACCAAGACTATTGTATGTTAACAAACATGACATAAGGAGCACCACTTTGAGCACAAAAAATCAACTAAACTCTTATATCTCTTAGTATCCTACACTTTTTTTTTACTGATACTAAATCATCGAGCTTAAACCCCAACTTAGTTGAGAATGACAAACTGCATAAAGAGTTAAATGAATCAAAATCCAGATTATGTTGTGAATCGACAAAAGTTACTGACAAAGGAAAAAGATAATAAAACATTAACAAACATGTTCCCATAACTTCTCTTCGTGTTGATGTTCGTACGAATTGCAGATTATGCTCGATCAAGTTGTAACGTCTCGAAAAAAAGCAGCTATAATTTTTTTTTATCTCGTCTGAAAACTCCCTCTGCAATCGCATAGCTTGATATGAGGGATTTGTTTTCCGATTTTCTAGACATAATTACTTCCAAATAAATCAATATATTGTTTGGGGTATTTATGTCTATATACTTGTAATTTGATAATGTATTTTAATTATGGTGTTCAAGGAACTTATAGGTTAAATATACTCCATTTATCCCATATTATATGTCTTTTTTTGGTGTTTCTTTTTCCCCAAATTATTTGTCATTTTAGAGTTTCAATATAGTATTAATTGCGTTTTTATCATTTTTGCTCTTATCACTTTTAATAAGTTAATTAAAAAAAATAACTAATAACAAGAGTATTTACTATGTTATTTTTGGTATAATTTATGTATATTTGTTAAGTATCTTAATATAAGCGCAACTATCCAAAACGAAATATAATATGGGACAGATGGAGTAATAGTCTATCTATTGAACTCTGACCTGTAAAAGATTGAATTAAGGAAGGTGTAGCTAATTATCCTCATTATCTATGATTTTGTTTTTGAGAAGATTGTTATATATGATTAGATAGTTAAGAAAATGTTGATGAGAGATATTTATGACATATTCTATACAATTGAATTAATAAAAGAAAATGAATAAGATTGACAAGTGTTGGTGGATGGCACTTGTCAAAAATATAGGAAACTTCCCTTGATATATTATATATTCCATCTCCTCTGAGTTTACTCCTCTCTCTTTCTCTCTAAAATTCCGATCTAACCTATTCAGATAATGTCAAAATTGATCATAATCCACATCCAGTTCCAGATTGAATCATTCGACCGCTCCGGTTTTTTGACAATGTTGCAACCATATGCAACCCTTCATAAATTCAAGGGCTAAATACAGTTTGCCCTGATTTGTTGTCGCTTCATGATTTTTTGTGAATGTTGCAAATCTAAATTCATGATTTTTTGTGAATGTTACACACTGCCGTAAGCTTACTATTTTTATTTCTTAGAAACATAAGCTCAAACCCGGCTCTAGTAATATGCTTTCTAATGGTTTTTCTGAATACCGTAACATTCACAAAAACAAGTCCGACGCTAAGTTTAGGATTATACATGTCCCTTTCTTTATTAAATTCAAAAAACCTCACCCGGCAATATCATTATTAATTTAACAATGTAACGGTGTCAATTTTTCAACATTTAACTAAAATCCTAAGGGGTTGAGTGCTACATTTCATACATCAGGGACGAAAATTGTTACCAAGAACATGTTTTAGTGGTGCAAACCATATTAAGAGGGTGTTTGGCTAAGCTTATAAGATGTTAAAATGAGCTTATAAGATGTTTTAGAGCTTATAAGCTCTTCCAAAGTGTTTGGTAAATTAAAAAAAAAAAGATCTTAATTTTTTTTAAAATAAGCTGTTGGAGACCAAATAAGATCTTTTTAAATAAGTACCTCTACCCCACATTTTTATTTAAGATCTTATAATGAGTAAAAATAGGAAATAAACTCATTATCCAAACACTCTAAAAATTAATCATAAAAATAAGATGTAACAGCTTATTAGCTCTAAAAACATCTTATCAAACGTAAGAGCTTATCAGCTATTTAAAATAAGCTTAGCCAAACACCCTCCAAGTCTTAAATTCAATGTTCAAAAGAATATATAAATAAAATAAAACAATTCAAAATCACGTGTGCAAGTGGATTCTTTTGGTGTGAATTGTGAAAGTTGCGGGAGAATTACACTATTGGTCCCTCATTTTTGACCTGATTCTATTTTTGGTCCCCGTTGTTCCAAAGTGAACAAAGTTCACCTCCAAGGTTCAACTTTAAGCATTTTCGGTACCCGTCGTAACATGTCTGTTAGCAAAGTAATGGAAAACATTATTTTGGTGACAAAATTAAAATTTAAAATTTTTTGGGGCTGAAAAATAATTTAAAAAAGTTAATAGTAAAGAAAAAATTAACTAAACAAATTATTTTTAAAAAATAAAAACTCTTTGACACCATAAAAAATTCCACAAACTTAAAACTCCTAAAAAATCAACCACCAGAAAACAAAAAAGATCCCAAACCGAAATTTTTTTAAGTAAGACATTTTTTGGGGCTGGAAAATAATTAGAAATTTAAAATATACTACTTATAATTAAAATTTTAATAATATTAAATATAAATGAAATTTCTAATTATTTTCCGGCCCCAAATATTTTAATTAAATTTTTTTTCAGTTTGGGATTTTTTTGTTGGTTTTGGTTTCTAAGGAGTTTTCTGCTTATGGTATGAGAGAGTTTCTAGTTATTAAAAATAATTTGTTTAGTTAATTTCTTTTTTTACTATTAAAAATTCAATTGAAAATAGTACACTTTAATTTTTAATTATTTTTCAGCCCCCAAAAAATTTTAAATTTCAATTTTGGCCTTGAAACAGTGTTTTCCTTTACTTGCTAATAACGGGCATGTGAAGGCGGAGGACTGAAAGTGTTTAAAATTGAACATAGAAGGTGAACTTTGTTCACTTTGGAACAACATGGACCAAAAGTAAATCGAGCCAATTATAAAGGACCAAAAGTGTAATTCTCGTTGAAATTTGGCATATTTCAGAGTCCCTTATAAAAAAACCCCCTTTCTCAGAAAAAGGAAAAAAAAATATATTTTCCCCAATATTTTTAAAACACAAAACCGGCTAGGCATTCGGGTCACGGTTGGACCGGTTCAACCGGGTTCAACCCAGGTTTTTTAATATTTTACTTTTTAAATTTGTATTAATTTTAGTATTCTAAAAATACTATTTTCTGTATTTATTTATATATTTCACTCAACTTCATCACTAAAAATGCCATTTTCTCTATTTATTTAAGTATTTTGCTCAACCATCTTCACTTTGGTATCCACCTGATTCCATATTATTTTACTTACTAATTATAATTTTTATTATTTAATTACACTTCGACTTTTTGTTCCGGTTTTTAATTTTCCGGGTTTCAAGGTTGGACCAGACCGGGAAAATGTTGGGTCGCGGTCGAACCAGTTGGACCGGACGGTCCGGTCCGGTCCGATTCTGAGAACCTTGATTTTCCCTATAAAAAGCCCTAACCTCCTGACTCGACGAAGAACATCTTCTCTCTCTCTCATCGGTCTTTCTCTCTCTATCTCTCGCAACGAACCAGAGAACCACTTCTCAACTGGGGGCAAAGAAGAATATCTGGTCCGAAAAATTCTAATGCATCTGTTTCTTCCTTCGCTTTATTTACAATTTCTGCGAACTCTGATTTTGTCGCTTTAATATTTTGCTTTCCGCCCTCCCATGTCGGTTGTGATTATCGTCGTATCTGTTGTAACCGTCTTTGTTAGGTCAATTGATAGTTCCTTCTCTCCCTTCCATTTCTGCAACTCATGAGAAAATGGGGGAAATTTTTAAATTGCGAAGCCAAGTTATATTTTGAGTTGTCCAGTTGTACATTTTTCTGAAAATTTCAAAAAAAAAAAAATTGGGAATCTCAAGTTTGGAAGATGTGTTGATGAAGTATTTGCTACAGGAATCCAGCATGAATAAATCCAAGGATCCGTTTGCGGTTGCATTCGAGGAGCAAGACGAATCGCCGCCGGAATCCCCTGTTGGTCTGGATGATCTTGAATCACAGACTTTGGCTGGCGGCCCCGTCGGCGGAGATACGACCGTGAATAATAACGATCTTGCCGCTGGTCCTTCAACTTCGGCTGCAGTAGCAATGTCGGTAGGGACCGCTGACCCGCACGGCAAAAACAAAGAAGACGACGAGGAAGAAGAAGAAGACAACGTGGATGTTGAGCTTGGCAAACTCCAACCTAATGGCGATCCTACAAAAAGAGCTAAGATGCAGTAAGAATCACTAATTTACTTTTATGCCCCTCTTTACCGACTACTCTTTTAATGCTCGTTTAATTTTGCATGTATTGCCATCCTTAATTCGTAGTCGTATGGGATTTCGAATCAATTGTTCTTGAGCTAAGAAATGAAGACGATGCCGTAATTATATTATCTACATTCTTGATTTGAACCCGAGACTTGATCGGGACGTTTCTTAAATTTTTACCAGTTATGTATTGCTAATTTCATGCTTGATATTTCAATGGTATATGCTATAGCCAAGATGCAAACTAACTTAGAGAATTATGCTTATATCTGCGTACCCGTTCAACGCAATCGTAACCCGATTCTTCAATCAATTTTTATATTATGGTTTATGGATCACACTTCCTTTTGTTCAGTTTTATGTTATACATTTCAGCAGATGATACGTTGTAAGTTCTTTGTGAGGTGGTATATATTCAGTCGGCAGGGTAGTACTTTCTTCAACTAACTCACATGCGATCCCAACCACTGTTAAGTTGCAATTGAAATAAACATAAATTTTCGGATTATTTCGCTTTATTTCATTTCCCGGATAATTCTGAGTGAGCTGATTCCTCATAGTTGAATTTGATTATCGTCATTGTTGGTAGACGAACGGTATGTCGTAACTACTCTTTGCTAGTGTTTTTCTTACACAGTCCTAAAATAAATCTGACAACATGTGCATATCGTAAATACATGGATATCCTCGACGTGTCTTCGTCAGGATAATCTAGCTACATCTAAAATGAGGTCTAATCTGGCTTCGGAGACAGAAACGATGATTTTTTGGGATTTAATATTGTTCTTTAAATTATAGGTCAGAAAGCTTGAAGAAATAGACAGAAGTCAATAGATATTCTTGAGAACTTCTAGTTGATTGGTTGATCGATATTCTTAGACTTTTACATCGGGGTTCTATTCTTTAGCTTTAGATCCATAATCGATCAAGATTATGAAGTTTAGAAATGGCACCAAACCTCCGAATCATAGAGCAAATTGCGTACCTGCATTAGTGTTCTAGTATTGCCGAATTAATGGGAATTAATATATGGCTGAAAAAGCTTTAAATGTTTCACTCTGTGGCATAATCTACTAGGGACGACGTTTAACATCTTGCAAAAGTAATTAAGTTGATTACTTCTTCTTGGCTTTTTACATTTTTACCCTTGTTATGTGATTGATCGGGATCCAGAAGCAATGCAGAAGATCAAATCATATGTTTCTTATGGACTCAATATTTTGAAAAAAGTTATTGGTTTTGCTCGTGTTATTATTTCTATCTGGTATAGAAACATCAAATTTGCTCGTTTCCTTGATACTGACATCAATTTTTTAAATCTCTTTATTATGTATTAAAATATTTTCATTCACGTAAGGTTTTTATTCTCGTGTTCATTTTTTAAGTTAGTCTAACCAATTTCTTCCACAGGGAAATTTTAGCTCATTTTACAGAAGACCAAATGAGTAGATACGAGTCGTTTCGAAGATCTGGTTTTCAAAAATCGAATATGAAACGGGTAGGTACCTTATTGCTGTGTACAATGCCCAATCTGCCGTATAGAAGAAAAAAAAAAGCTTATATGTACCGGAAATTCTTCTTCTTGAAGAGATCATCTAGCAATGCTTCCTTTTTTTGTGTGTTGTAAATGCAGTTATTAGCAAGCATAACGGGTAGTGCAAAAATTTCGATGCCTATGACTATTGTGGTATCTGGAATTGCAAAAATGTTTGTTGGCGAGCTTATCGAAACAGGTACTTGGTCTTGTTTTATTAAAGTATTAAAGTTGGGTCTCTCTCTCTCTCTCTCTCTCTCTCTCTCTCTCTCTCTCTCTCAGAGTGTGTGTGTGTGTGTGTATATATACTGAGGCGTAAAGTATTATTGCAGCGAGAGTTGTAATGGCGGAGCGAAGGGATACAGGGCCAATCAGGCCATGCCACATGAGAGAAGCATACAGAAGATTAAAACTTGATGGCAAAATTCCTAAAAGATCAGTCCCCAGGCTTTTTCGCTGAAAGAATAACGACTCTCAGTTTTATTCGTGTTGCGATATTCTTTTTTTTTTTTTTTTTTTTGAACTTTTTGTTTACGAATGTAAGAATCTGTAGAGAATGCTTGTGAATTGTGATTCTGGTGGAGCAAGTTTGTGTTATTTTCACCAGCATTGAACATATGAATGAAAATGTGAACATATGAAATGAGAATCAGAATCTTCGGTGGAGTCTTGGACGAGGCTTTTGAACATATGTTTGAGTTGATCAATAATTTGCGGAAAGATTAAATTTGGGAAAGTATATTTTGGATCGCGAAATTGAAAATTTTGTGGAGAAGGAAAATGTGTTTGTAATATAGACGAAATCTGAAAAAACAATGAAAACTTTTCGCTGGTAATTAGGGGTTAAATGAGCTGACTCGACAAAAGTTCGAACTTGAACTTGAATTTTTCGAACTAGTGAGCTCGAGCTTTCTAACGAGTCGAGCCTGATCGATGGAATTCAAAAGGGTAAATTCCACTTTAACCCGTTGTACTTTTGACGTGGTATCACTTTACCCTCTTTTACTGTCTTGCCCCCCCTCTCCCCCACTTGAAAATATGTATCAATGTGACCCTTGTTGTTAGTTGTCAGACATTTGGCTTTAACACTCGTTCTATTATCATCCAATCCAACAAGTCACCCAAAAAAAGAAAAAGAAAAAAACAACAGTCGCACCTCTTTATTATTATTATTATTATTATTATTATTATTATTATTATATTTTAAATTATAGAAAAAGAAAAGAAAAAGAGAAGGCTGCGCAACGACGCTCCGATATAGGGACTACGAATCTCACCGTCACCGTCACCGTCACCGACTCCGTTAAATATTTAATCATATTTAGCTGTTGTTTTAGTCTACTGTTTTTGTCTTTTGACTCTTGAAATCTGTTTAGATAACCCAACAAACAATTCACATCTCAACTTCAATTCAATTCAATTCAATTCAATTTCGCTCTCAATTCCTCCAAACATTCACTTCTTCTTACCACCCCATTTCAACAATTCATCCCCTACTCAACTGCGCTTCAATTCTACTCTGTATTTCAACAAACCCCACAAAATCCCAGCTCGAATCGGTTGTCAACTCGACCGTTTCATCTCTAAAGACTTCATCTTCGTTGAAATCTTGTTAATGCCGCGGCGATCGAGATTCATCTGCTGACTTCTTCAAGTTTTCGATTCAGCCATGGATGAGTATGTTTGGATCTTTGTTTTACATTTCTGTTTTTGTTCAGTTTTTTATTTTTCCCAGCATTCATCACTGATTTTCTGAGTAACGAAAAAGAGTTGTTTATATCAAATTCAATTATACAGGGAGAATGAAATCGAACTATTGCAAAGATTTCGCCGGGATAGGAGATTACTCATAGATTTCATACTCTCCGGTAGCTTGATAAAGAAGGTGGTAATGCCTCCTGGTGCAGTGTCCTTAGACGATGTCGATCTCGATCAAGTCAGTGTCGATTATGTCCTCAATTGTGCCAAGAAAGGTGATGAATTTCGAAAGAGATTTTCTCTCTTGTTTCGTCTTTACGATGTAATAATGAATGAAATATAACCATGACAAGTGCTACTAATAATGTAGGTGATATGCTCGAACTGTCGGAAGCTATTCGTGATTACCATGACGGCACTTGCTTCCCCACCGTGGTAAGATCGTCATTCCAGTTTCTCGCTCCCAATGTGTTTGATTAAATGTCTGAGAGGAGTATGCTTAGTTTAGTAACTCATGTTCTCTTTTATTTTTCATAATTTCTTGAAAAAAGAATAGTGCAGGTTCCTCGGATGAATTCTTTCTAGTCACGAACCCAGAATCTTCAGGTTCTCCTCCTCGAAGGGCACCTCCACCTGTCTCTGTTGGGATTCCAACTACAATTTTTTCGAGCCTTTCGGCTTCGGAGCCTATGGAGAGTGAACAAGTCGATGAATCGACGAGCTTTTCAAAGTCGCAGTCTCTTAAGTCTGCGCAAGTTAACGAACTAACAGTTGATGACATTGATGATTTTGAGGATGATTTTCTGCATGAGGATGAAAGCCGTAGATATTCAAGAAGAGTTCTGAATGATGCATCTGATGTTGTTTTGGAATTGCCTTCATTTGCTACTGGTAAATGTGATCTGTGATTGTCGACTTTGGAATATTTCGAGTTAATCTTTTTATACATTCACTGCTTCTGATGGTTTTTCCTGTGCATAACTTCCTAAAGCAATTCTTTTTTTAATTATTATTAATTTTTGAATCATGCGATCTAATAGGATTGAACATTTTAAGGTGTTTGCGCTCTTGTGTTTGGCTTATTTTTCCTTGAATGCAGTCAATTCGTGTAAATTTTATTGAATTACAAGTCCATTTCAATAGAAAGGATTCAACTTTCAAGTATATATTTTTCAATTTTCACTATTTCATCACAGGTGTAACCGATGACGATCTCCGTGAAACTGCATATGAAGTCCTCCTTGCTGCTGCTGGAGCTTCTGGGTCTCTCTCTCTCTCTCTGGCTTTTGATTAATCCTATCTGAGTAATGGAAGTTTTGAATTTATTGTTTTTGTGATGTATAAACAGAGGACTTATTGTTCCATCAAAGGAAAAAAAGAAAGAGAAGAAGTCTGGATTGATGAAGAAGCTAGGGAGAACTAAAAGTGAAAGTGTAGTCATGCAATCTCAGAATTCACATGGTTTAGTTAGACTGTTGGAGACGATGCGTGTTCAGATGGAGGTACTTTATGTTCTTCCCTAATATATTTTGCAACAGTTTTCATTGAATATTTATATATTAAGTCAAGAATGCAAGGCGCTACCACATTGCTCTTATGCTAAGGACCGTTTTCCCCCAAAGTTACTCTAAGTAAACTCAGATTGACAGTTCAACTAAACTACACTCACATGTCCATCTCCAACAATTTATACATAACCCTCAAATGCTTTAATTTTGTACATGTATAGCTTAAAAAATCATAATTAATATGTTAGACACTGCTAATTTTTGTCTGATAATCCTACATTTTCTTGAATTATTTTCAGAACAAGCTGAATTAGCTTCTAAATAGGCGCGGTCCCATGTCCCTGTATTCATATTTGCTAGCCATTCTGCATTCATTTTTTTTTTCTTCTGTCGGTATTAAATATTAGAATCATCTCATTTGTTGCTGCTGAACTTAACTTTATTCATATATTTTCTATACGGCTTGACATTTCTATTTTCAGAGTGAAGAAATATGTGAGTTGAACTAAGACATCTGTTATTACTTTGGTCTTAACTGATTTTCTGTTAAGATTTATAGCAGTGGTTATACGACATTGTTAATTTACTTTGATGTCCATCACTATGGTTTACTAATTTTTCGTTTATAAAAATGAAAAGATTTCGGAGGAAATGGACATTAGAACGAGAAGGGCACTTCTAAGTGGCATGGTTGGAAAAGTTGGGAAAAGGATGGATACTCTATTGATTCCTTTGGAGTTATTATGTTGCATATCACGTACAGAGTTTTCAGACAAGAAATCTTATATCAAATGGCAAAAGAGACAAGTGAGCTTTCTGTTTTCTTTTCTTTCATTTTTCCTTCTTCCTCAATATTGTTCTTTTGGCGTTTGAAAATTCTGAAGGTTTGAAATTCTGATGGCATATCTTGAATTACCTCCTATTTATGCTCTTTTGATTTGGTGTCAGTCCAGTTAAATATGTTGGAGGAAGGCCTTGTAAATCATCCCGTTGTAGGATTTGGAGAATCTGGAAGAAAAGCAAGTGAGTTGAGGGTTCTTCTAGCAAAGATTGAAGAGTCTGAGGTCCGGTTCAAACATTTTGAACTTATTTGTAGATTTTGACTTTTATCTGCCCTAGACAGTTAACAGGTTCTTCTTTTGCAACTCTGACTAAAAATCATGTTTTATTTTTTTCCAGTCTCTTCCATCAGGTACAGGTGATCTTCAACGAACCGATTGTTTGAGATCTCTAAGGGATATTGCTATTCCGCTTGCAGAGAGGCCTGCACGAGGCGATTTAACCGGTGAAATATGCCACTGGGCTGATGGTTATCACTTAAATGTTCGATTATATGAGAAATTACTGCTTAGTGTCTTTGATGTTTTGGATGAGGGCAAGCTTACAGAGGTTAGTGAAAAGGGAAAATTTAGTGGACTCACAGAGTTTCTTGAACTTTTGACTTTTGAAGAAACCATAAACCTATAACAAATTTCTGAATTTGAAATAACAAATTTCTTCATGACAGGAAGTGGATGAAATGTTGGAGCTTTTTAAGTCAACATGGCGTATTTTAGGAATAACAGAAACAATCCATTACACTTGCTATGCATGGGTGTTATTTCGTCAGGTATTGAACTGAAGAATTTGTGGTGAAGAGTTGATTGACTTAAATCTGCTCTTTTGTAATGCATGAATTTGAAAATGAGTGGACGAATGGTAGTGAAGTGCGCTTTTATTTATTTATTACAGTTTATTATCACTGGTGAGCAAGATATACTGCAACATGCCATTTACCAGTTGAAGAGAATACCTTTAAAGGAGCAAAGGGGCCCACAGGAGAGATTGCACTTGAAAAGCTTGACTTGTAGCATTCAGAGCGAGAAGGGTTTTCAGGAGTTGACTTTCTTGCAGTCGTTTTTGTTACCTATTCAAAAATGGGCTGACACAAGGCTGAGTGATTACCATCTCCATTTCTCTGAGGTATTTCAGAAAAGAATTTCAGCATTTACGTATAAGTTGATTGACTGTAGACGTCAAGTTAAATTTTACACCATTCGTGCACATTTTGATGGCTGTCTTTTAGTTTAATTCGATATCCAATTTTCTTACATGTGAATTTGCACTAATTTCAGTTTCCCATTAAAGCATAGATGTAAGAAATTTGGAAGATTGTTTCTCAGTAATTAAACACGTTATTTTCATCTATTGTTCTTTTTAGGGATCTAAAATGATGGAGAATGGATTACTTGTTGCCATGGTTGCTCGGAGGCTTCTTCTTGAAGAACCAGAGTTGGTATTACTTTTTTTTTTCCCTGAAGTTAAACTTGTCGTTTAGTTCTGCTCTTGGGAAACTTCTAGTATATATCTATTTTCGATGGATTTTGATTTTCGTGCAATTTCTTTATAGAACTATCACGTGCTTTTTGGCCCAACTGAAATTTGCTAGAAGTTTAATATTGTACTAATAATATAAAACCTTCAACTGCAGGCAATGCAGGCTGCGCCTCTCACAGATACAGAGCAAATAGAAAAATACGTGTCATCGTCAATTAAGCATGCATTTGCCAGGGTAAGTAGTTTCTAACTTCTGCCACTCAACTTTATAAATTCAATATTCCATATTGTTTCTTTCTGAAATATTCTTAAAAACATTATCTTTTAGTAATTAAATGTTCCCTAGTTGTAATAAGATGAAGTTCCTTAATTTTATTTGTTTTGCAGATTATAGAGGATGTTGAAACATTGGTTGACTCAACAAACGAACACCCCCTAGCATTACTTGCTGAAGAAACAAGGAAGTTTTTGAAAAAAGACACAACCATGCATTTGCCTATACTAACACAGCGACATCCCAATGCCGGTGCTGTTCTAGCATCTCTTGTTCACAAGCTTTATGGCATCAAACTGGTGAACTTTAGCTTGCATCTCGATATTTCTTCGCCTTGTTTATCGAGTAATTTGGAAGGTCTAATTATATTTAAAAATTGTGCAGAAACCATTCCTCGATAGCGCCGAACATCTTACGGAGGATGTTGTATCTGTATTTCCAGCTGCTGATAGTCTTGAGCAAAATTTAATATCCGTAATAACATCTACCTGTGAAGAGGGAAGTGCAGATTCTTACCTGAAGAAACTAAACTTGTACAAGGTGAGGTGTTTTCTTTTATTTTCGACACGAAATGAGTTTTTTATTGGATTATTTGACATTTATTTATTTTAATTCAGATTGAGATAGTATCTGGAACATTGGTGCTCCGTTGGGTCAATTCACAACTTGCAAGAATTTCAGCTTGGGTTGAACGAGTTATTCAGCAGGAGGTATTAACTTTTACTGCAATTATTACATAAATCATTCAGTATTAGGTCTCTGGTAAGAAATAACCCTTGCAAATGCTGGATTATCGTAAAGTTGATATTTAAATATAGCAACTGTCCACTACGAGGTTCAAAATATTCAGGCAGAAAGTTCAATCTGACTGAATTGGTATTTTATACATTAATGAAATTTGGATAATATGTGTTCGTCCGTTAATCGTCCAGAGCGGGACTTATAGTTGAGTTTCTGAAGTTGTGAATATGGTGTTGTCGATACCCAATAGTAAGTTTGGCTGGTAATGCATAAGGTTTCTAAAAGTAGCAAGCTGATATTTAAGTTGTGTGTTATAACAGAAAGCAAAGTTCTCGTTGTTGAACAAAACACTCTGGTATTGTATAATGAGTAAATTTAGGAGACTGTAATTTCTTAAGCCACAAATGAGGGTCGCATTTTATTTATTTATTTTTTCTTTGTAGAATTGGGCCCCAGTCTCAGCTCAGCAAAGGCATGGAAGTTCAATCGTTGAGGTCTACAGGATTATTGAGGAGGTTCACAGTTTATCATACCCTTACTTTGCTTTTTTCTTTTCTTTTTTGTCCGAGAAATATTGACAAAGTCACCTGAAAGTATTACCAGACTGTATAATCTCTCAATGATAAAGCTTGAGCTAACTTTTAATTTTTGTTTGCAGACAGTTGATCAATTCTTTGCTCTTAAAGTTCCGATGAGGCCTGGAGAACTGAGCAGCCTCTTTCGTGGCATTGACAATGCATTTCAAGTATATACCAGACATGTTCTTGACAGCTTAGGTATTGTCTTTATCTCATATTTTTATACCAAATATTGTTCCATTCCTTATATATTTTAACATTGACGAAGTGTTATGAATGATACTAATTACCACAATGTTTTCTCATTATAAACTTATAAGCAACCTGGTGGCAAAAAACCCAAAAAAAGAAAAAAGAAAAAGAAGAGAATAAAAAAGTAAAAGAAGAATAAAAAAAATAAAAGAAGAATAATAAAAAGTAAATGTTTTTTATTACTTGAAGGATGTATATACATAACCGTACAGTGAAAATACGAATTGAGAGAAAGAAAAAGAAAACGAGAGGAAAAGAAAAAAAAAATTGAGAAAGTTTCAATTATTTTATATGTAAATGTTTTCGTAGGTATTTTTACGAACCTCTATTTCTAACAATTTAATTCTAGAACACTAGACTGTACTTGCATTAGTCAATTACTCAATTTTAATGACTGTTGGCATTAATGTGATTTTCCACTTGGTCTGCGTTTTAGTTGCGTGGAGGTCTTCGTTACTTTACTTCGCAAACTTACGAGGCGTTTTTTTATTTTTAAAGTTTCAATCCTATGTGTGATATAAAATAGTTAATTTTATTGTGCTGCAGCTGACAAGGAAGACATAATTCCACCTGTCCCGCCTCTTACACGGTACAGGAAAGAAAGTGGAATTAAAGCTTTTGTAAAGAAAGAACTAACTGATTCAAGACTGCCCGATGTTAGAAAGTCAACCGATATCAATGTTTTGACGACACCTACACTTTGCGTTCAACTCAATACCCTTTTTGTGAGTTTAAATGACACACCACTGTGGCAGAGTGCTGTCTGAATTAGTGTTTATTTTATTTTATACACACACACACACACACACACATGCATATAAGGGTGCTTGTGTGTATAATTGCTCTTGTATAAGTACTTGTGTTCATATTCCTGGTACTAACTCAACTTGTTGCGTAACTGTAGTATGCGATCAGCCAACTTAATATATTGGAAGATAGCATTTCCGGGCGATGGACTAAAAAGTATCACGCTCACTCGACAAGTAAGTAATGCATACTTGGGGCTTTAGTTAATGTTCGATATGACAGCTGTTGAAATCTGTAATGTACACTCCACGATTTACACAGTGCAGTTAAAAATACTGAAAATAATTAGTGTTAATTTATTTTAATTTTAACAAAGTTTATGCTGCTATTCCTTAATGCAGAAAGACCCACCGAAGATAACCTGAGAAATTCCATCCAAAAGGACAGTTTTGATGGCAGTAGAAAAGATATTAATGCAGCCATTGATCAAATCTGCGAATTTGCCGGTACATCTAATTGGAAATTTATATTCTCAAGTTTGCAATCAATAATACACTCAAGCTTTTATGGTTTTTTATTTATTTATTTTATTTTATTTATTTGTAGGAACTAAAACAATATTTTGGGATTTGAGAGAGGTGTTCATCGATGGTCTGTATAAGCCAAGTGTTCATCAGTCTAGGTTGGAAACTCTGATCGATCCTCTTGACGTGGTACGGTTTTTATTTTCTGAAATTGAGATGAGAATATTTTGTTTATTATTATTTTTTTAATATTTAATTCACCAAATATTATGTCTTCTTGATAATGTCTGCAGGTACTTAACCAGTTATGTGATTTGATAGTAGAGCCACTTAGAGATCGTGTTGTAACGGGACTCCTTCAAGCATCACTGGTTTGTCTCTTATCACAATCTATTTAAATTGTCTGTGTATAGATAATAGCTAAGTAAATTTTTCATGATATCCTTTTTTTTTTTAATAGGATGGCTTAATCCGCGTAGTATTAGACGGAGGTCCATCACGTCTTTTCACTCCGGCAGATGCTAAGCTACTTGAAGAAGACTTGGAGGTTCTAAAGGTACATCACAAGAGCTAGCATGTGATTTATCGTAACATAAGACATAAGCCATGATTAATTTAATAATCCGGTCTCGTTTGATGTTTGTTTAGTACATTAACTTCTTTGGGGTTGGTTGGCCCACGTTTGTTTATTACAGAAGTATTGTGTATTGGAGCAATTCAATTATACAATTGGGTTCTCATAAGTTTGCATAATCTTAACTTGGGAACCAAACGAGGCACTAATGAAAGTGGCGAGTAAAGTAAATTCCATTATTTTAATGCATGTTTGATTTTGTAGGAGTTCTTTATCTCTGGAGGAGATGGGCTCCCTCGTGGTGTTGTGGAAAACCAAGTAGCACGCATTCGCCAGATCATTAAGTTGCAGAGCTACGAGGTTAGTTTTGTAATAAAATATCCCATTTGGATAAATTCATTTTACAAATAGATTTGAACTATTTTTTCGAATTAGATTTTTTGAGTTAGCGCGACGGATTTAAAATCCACTTTATATGGAATCAATTGAAGGTAAATCTACTTATGGAAATGCAATATAAGGTTTTATAGTATTACACACATACATCCCTCGTATGATGCATGTGTGAAAAAAACGAAAAACTAGATAGAGACAATAGTTAATCTGTTAAGCAGACACTAAAATGTATATATGTGTTTGTTAATGGATTTTGGCAGAGTCGGGAATTGATCGAGGACTTGAAATCGGCAAGTGAGATGGAAATGCAGGGCGGGAGGGGTAGATTGGGCGCAGATGCAAAGACTCTTATAAGGATTTTATGCCATAGGAGTGATTCAGAGGCTTCCCAGTTCCTCAAGAAACAGTACAAAATCCCTAAATCTGCATCTTAGTCAAAGATTCAATCTTTCAATCTGTTTTTTTTTTCCCTTTGTATTTGTATTCTTTCTCCGTAGTTTGTTCGAATCACTTGATTATTCCCTTGAGTTTGAAGATTTTGTATCTAGCAAATAAATATTGAGGTTGTAACACTATGAATTTGGGATCTCTCTCTCTCTCTCTCTCTCTCTCTCTCAGCATAACGATTTTATGTATCTTTTGCTTTAGTATCGTGAAAAATACACAATGGAACCAACTGTGTACATTTCTCCATATTCAGCACTTGGTGCAGCAGCTTGTTTTTCTAAGTAGAATATAATTCAGTTCAGTAACATCAATCTTGTAAGATGTTATATCAAATTACAGCCTGAGAAAAAACACATTGTTGTTATTCAGCATTAATGTTGGTTCTACATTTCTCCACATTCGGCAATAGCACAAGCCAGTTTAGGTCGGTTGTTAGGCCCAGTCGCCACATTCTCTATTTTCCTTGCAATCAAAAGACCATCTCCAAGAACCCGCTGTATAAAAATCGGAATTTTTTTCAGCAAAAACAATTACATCAAATTTTCCATAATCCAGAAAATTGTGTTACTTGAGAAAAAAAAGATTGGGGTTTTTTGTAGATATTAGCAACATATTAATAAACGATGAATCACAACATAAAAGAATAGATAATTAGCTGAGTGGCATTGAAATAGACGTACCCCGAAGACAACATGTTTGTTGTCAAGCCAGTCACATTTGCCAAGGGTAATGAAGAACTGCCATATGAAAATATACAATTAGAAATAACAGCATTGGTTCGTAAAAGATTAAAAGATAATAATTTTCCTGAAAAATCTACAAGTCACATAATAACATATTTTTTTTTGGTCTTCAATTCCCCGTGTAATTTGATTTTGCACGAGCATTCAAAAAATATGTGGTTATCCGAACAGAAACTATAATCTAACACAGTAAGATGCATAAATTTGATTTTGTTACCTGACAACCATTAGAATTCGGCCCACTGTTTGCCTGCCAAATATAAGAAAATAATTAATCAAATTTAAGACATCGTGTATTTCTAAAACAGACACTTGCCATCATACAGAGTTCAGGTTCAAGACAACAATAACCAAGTAACTGACCTTGTGGCTAATCATTATTAGATACAGGGACGTGTTTAAAATTTATAACCAAGTAGTAGACTGAATAATAAAGATAAGTACAAAATTCATTACTGTGTCTCTTTGGAAGAATTGAGAAGGAAATTGTAAATTCTCAGGAATCACAAAACATTAGCATTAATTTTTAATATGTTCATTGAGTTCTTAGATGTCAATATTTGGAGAATGTAACAAATCTACGTCGAAACGATATTCACTTTGAAAATTGTTCATTTTCTTTTTGGAGGTAAAAACAGGAATAGATTCACATAAGGACTAAATAAACAGTGTAGAATTACCGATTTGAAAGTCGAATTCCAATCAAATAAGTGGACTCTTAAATAATCATATAGCTCAACTCATAGTAGCTACCTTAACTATGAAAAGAAAATAATAACTCCATTTGCAGAGTAGAGATAATGCCGACTTACCATTGACAGTAGGCCCGGTCCAGTGTGTTTTGCAATAAAATTTTCATCATCGAACTTACTTCCATATATGGAGACACAGCCACTACCATCACCCTGCCATAAAAGTAAATATCAGCTAAAAGTGTCAAAAGAACTATATATATTTAACTGTGCCAGATAACAAAGGGTTTGGACTTTTATATCAAAATATACGATTATTCTGGTGTAATGAAGTGGGAGACCTTTAGAAAGTCACCGGCTTGGATCATAAAATCCTTAATTACTCGGTGGAACTGGCACCCCTTGTAACCAACAGGTAATCCAGCTTTCCTGAAAATTCGAACAAATAAAAGACAGAAGATGAAATGTAAACATCAATCAGATAGAAAATATGGAACTTTAACTCTAGTAGGTTTGCCGGAAGCATAGGAAAATATCAGAACATAATCAAAAACTATCCTAAAAGTAGAAGATAAATTAAAGTAATAGCAGCTAAGTGTTCTCATTGAGACAGAATTATACAGGAAATTTTGATTACCCTATTCAAGTTTAAAACCACCTCCAAACATCCAAATAGGAGGCTGGAAAGTATCGTTTGTAGATACAGGAAACAACAGTTGGGGCTCTGAAATTTTTTAGAGATCGCAAAGTTTGTGCTTTTAAATTTTTGTGAAAGTTTTTTTTTTTTTTAAACACATAGGGAGCTCTTTCAAATACATCTAGTCACCATAATATGACTGATCTACTAGCCTTTTCATTTCACTACCGTGTGTATCAGTTAGGACGAGAATGACAAGAATTATACTTGGGAAGGAATAACTAAATAGCCATGCTGATAAGAACCAGTAGTTTATGACTTAATTATTACAGGGGACGAGATTATGTGCCAAAATGGAACAATCTTGAATAAAATAATAAAATATGAAACTTTGTTAGTAGTGTGATGGAAGAAAATAGAAAAATTGAGTAACAAAACAAGATACAAGTACCCAATTCTTAGAACTTGCATACAGCTGAGCGACTTACATGCAACATCTCTGGTGGATTCTTTCTATTTTGAATAATGCATCATAACAATAAATCAGAAGAGTGTGTGTGTGTGTGTGTGTGTGTGTGTGTGTGTGTGTGTGTGTGTGTGTGTGTGTTGTGTGTGTGTCAGAACAGTTAAAAACAAAATTACAAGACATTGATTTGAAAGAACAAAGTAATGGAAAATCTAGGTTGCATATGATGCAGGAGACAGGGCAAATGGAATGTGATTTGTGAACATTGAATAGTATATAATCTACAGTCGATTTCTTCCTCCAAAGTCTTTCCTGCCTTTCTATTTCATTATTAACCTTCGCATATCAGTTCCAAACACGTCTATAAAATTTCCATAAAATGTTAATTGTAACCGTCTAACTTCTGGAAGAAGCAATTACATAATTGGTTCTGTAAAATTATATATTTTGCAGATATGAAAGAAGCTAATTTTAAACCACATCGTACACAAGGAAGGCTGTGAGAATTCCTGAATGATTTTAGCATAGTAGCAAGATACAAAATATGAGCCTAAAGTTCTGGAGTCACATACCTGTATTCACCCGTGCAGAACTGCCTGTAAATAAGAAAAATAAATGTCACTGAGTGGCAGCATACAAATTAAAGAACGAGAAACATACGAAGGGATCAAGAAAATGGTTGATAATCTTTTGAAGTTTTACTCAAAGAAAACTAAACCTAAATGGAAGAAAATGTTAACAAGAACACAAATCCATTTTCAGCAATTTTTTCAAACAACACATTAGAAACGAAACGACATAGAGCTAATCTTGACCAAGTTCTAGCACTTCCGATTCACAACCACCTTATGTCTTTTAATAGAAGTGAAAGGGCATATAGATCACAGAGGTTGGACCGGCTTCCAAGAAGTTGGATTCAGAACAAAATCCATATCTATTTACAGATACATAAAATCGAAGATGAAGGACATGTTAAACGTAAAACCAAAATTAAACGGGTTAAAGTGTCATAGTACATTCTCATAAACGAATTATAATGCAGCACCACGATGTTCACATTGTTCCCCTCCAACCGCCAGTATCACAAATCTATAAACAAGCACATTCAACCCCGTAATTTAGCAACTTAGATACATTACGAATCCTTACTATCCCCAATTTACGTGAACATAGATACAAGCGGAATTGAACAAGGGGATCGATTTTTATTTTACTTTTATCGAGTTTGAAATCTGTTTGAGTTCGGTGTCATTGTTAATTGAGTCAAACTTGCGAGATTTAATCGAAAAAAACACACATGTCAGGCCAAGCTTGAATACCTAAACATTTTTTGAACACATACTTTACCTGAAATTACGTTTAAACAATAAAATTAAATCAACCAAAACATTCAACCAGGGGTTTAATTAAGGTAGACGATACAAATAAAATCAATATATTCGGAAATGATTGAGGTGGTGGGAGTGGCGTTACCTGAAATTTTCTGCGCTTTTGGGGGCAATATCGGCAAAGAGCTCCATCTTTATACGGCCAGCAGGGATGTTGCCGATGGTGATGTCGAAGAATACGATAGGATTTTTAGGGTTTGCCGGCCTCTGGTGCCACTCCACCGCCGCTCCTCCGCCGCCCACAGACGCCATCACTGAGAATATAGTAGTTTCTTTTCCGGTGATTGTAGCAGTGGGTTTAGGGGGGTTTTGGTTTTCTTCTAGCAGTACATTTCAATTCGAACACGATGTAAATAAATAGGCAGCGACTATTTGCAAGACGAAAATTACTTAGTGCAAGACCAAATTAATTTTTTTTATTAAATTCAGTATAAAAAGACTATAATAACCTTAATAAAATACAAACAAAATAAAAATTATTTTATTAATTTCCTTTTGCAAGACCAATTTAAAAAAGAAAAATTAATAAAAAAAGAAAGAAAAAAGAAATTGAATTGAGAATTGAAAAACGAGGAGGGAAGAAGGGAAGAAGAAAACAAAAAAATCAATTGCAGCACTCAGCCGTCGCCCCGTCGCCGTCGCCCTGTCGCCGTCGCCATTGAAGTCCACCACCTCCCCGTCACCGTTGAAGTCCGTTGTTGCCCCAACCCCGCCACAACAATCTCACGAAAAACAAGTAAGGAAATTACTTTTTGAATTAATTTTTTTTTTTGAGAAATAAATGTGATAAACATGATTTTATTGTTAGAATAATGAATTCAAGTCATTTTAGAACATAGTTGATGATTCTAGGGTTCGATTGTAGCACTATTGTTGAAGGAGTTGCGGTTTTACAAAAAACGACCTGTACTTGTCGATTTTTTGGAAATTTTTCGACATACTGGTGTAGATTTTTGAAAAATCGACACACCAGCGTCGAAATATGCGCTTAATATCGACACCAGAATGTCGAAAATTTCAATATAATTCGACAGTTAAGGAGTGTCGAATTATGTTGAAATTTTCGACACTACTGTGTCGATATTAAGCGGATATTTCGACCTGTACATGTCGAATTTTTTGTACGTGAAATGAGGTGCGAAAAACAAGAAAAACGATCACAAAGTACAATATTTCTTACCTCTTTGTGTTCTTCGACCTTAGAATCCTCCATATTTATGTCTTGTGTATCCATAATGTCCTTCTTTTCAAGTTTTAGTAAAGATTTGAGTGTTTTATGTGATAAGGATTTTGGAGAATATGGAAGATTTTTTTGTGGAAGAAAATGTGTAAAATGAGGATGAAGAAGAAGATGTTGGTGTTTTGTTGGGGGAGTGAGTTCCCTCTCTTTTTTCCTTTTCTTTTTTTATTCTTTTTTTTGTATTTTTTTTTTTTTGTCTTGCAATAGCAATTAGCTTAATTAAATTAATAATATCTAAATTATTATTGGGGTTATATTTGTAATTTCCAGTCTTGATCTTAGTAAATTTATTTATATTTCGGTCTTGCATGAAGTAAGGTCTTGCACTTAGTAATTTTTGTCTTGCAAATATTCGTTGCCAAATAAATATTAAACATTAAAATAAAACTAAATTTAAATAAATTAGTATCAACTAAATGAAATTAAATAATATATAAGAAAATATTATATTTTGGGTATTATATTATACAATTTATTTTATATCATTTAATTAAAATATTGAAATAATTACTAATTTCGTGATAATTTATGTTTTTTTGTGAAAAAACTTAAAAAAAAACTGGGAACGCTGCCCCTAAACCAATATTATGATAAATTGTATATAATGCGAAAGCTTATAAAGGAAATATTAATTTATGTACCAAAAGACGAAATCTTTCGCCCCATGACCCCATTCCTTGGCTCAAAGAATATTTGATGGAGGAATGTAAATCATGGTAACTCAACGGCCCGTTAAGGTAGTGGATCCGGACCTGGTGCCCACAAGGATCCAATTCTAATTGGAGTTGAAATTCCCATATTGCGGCTGTCAGGATTCGATCATAGGACCTTGCACCAACTTACCACAAAATGATATATAAAAATCTAGAAAAAATATACCATGCTTGAAGTATATATTTATTCATATTTCCACTTAATATATAATTTATGCAAAATAAATACTTCGAAAAAATTTACGAACCTCGAAAACAAAATTTCCAATTGTTTCAATATGAGCAAGTTGGAACGGAATTTCCAATTTTCACCGGTTTTGATTCGAAAGGCTTCGATTTTGTAACAACTTTTTTTATTTTATTTCTGATCTGATTTAATTTTCGAAATTAATTCAAATAATCACACAATCTTATTTATTTTACTTAGTGTAGAAAAAAAATATTACCTTATGGGTCATGTTAGAGAGCCAAATTATTTCCTTTGCTATTTTAGGGAAAAATACATTTTACCCCATTGTACTATTTTCTATATAACATTTACCTCGCGTACTATGAAAAATATACTTACCCTCTTATTTTAATGATTAAACTATTTGACTCTTAAAGGTGTTAGAAGTAAAATAAATTTAATATATTTTTAATAATCCTTACTAAACAACACATTTTCTTTATTTAAAAAAAAATATTACATGTACTATGAATATATTAAATAATTTAAGATAACAATTCTTTTTTAAATTTTGAATTAAATATAATTTACTTGTTAAATATTTATATTACAAATTAATATTTAGATAGTATAACTTTGCATATAATATTTTATACAACCAAGTAGCAAGTATAATTTTTTATATTCTGAATTAAATTATTTACTCATTAAACATTGAATTTTTAATATTTATTTGTAATATCAAATTTCGTATAGTGAATCCTAAATGTAAAAGGCTCAAGTGAAATTTGATGTTGCAAATAAATAAAATAAATCATTAGCATATATCGTTAAACAATATTACTGTAGAATTATAGTTTTTAATATAAATATTTTAATCCTATATTTAAAAATTTATACATGTTAAATATTTATTTAATATATTTATCCCCAACGAGAAAATATTTTTTTAATAAAAATAAGGTGTCATTTCTTATGAATTATTAAAAAGTAATAATATTTTTCTTATTTAATTAAAAATTAAAAAATATTTTATCTTAAATATTTATATAAATTTATTTATGGTACATGTAATATTTCTTTAAATAAAAAAATGTGTCATTTAGTAAAGATTGTTAAAAATATATTAAATTTATTTTACTACCGTTAAAAGTCAAATATGTTGACCATTAAACTAAGGTTGTAAGTGTATTTTTCACAGTACGAGGGGGTAAGTATTACATTGGGCATAGTATAAGACGGTAAAGTGTATTCTGCCCGTTATTTTATGTAAAAAAAACTACAAAATAAATAAATAAATAAATAAAAATAAAAATAAAAAATCCTAGTTGAAAATAAGTGCCTGCGAAGAAAACAAAATAAGTGTCCAGTGCAATTGGAATAATTATAGTTATGTTTAAAATATTAGAATTTATCGCATTAGTAGTTTTAGTTTTATGATTTTATAAAGTGTATGCTCTTATTTTTGAAATTTCTGAAAATTTCTGAAACTTTTTTAAATTGTTAAAATTCACGTGATTTCTGAAAATTTTGAAATTTCGAATTTTCATAACTTTTGGAATTGGAATAAATTTTTAGATTTTGAAAATTTTGGAATGAAATTGGAATTAGTTTACATACATTATTGAACTTTTTAAGAACCAATGTGCTAATTGTAATTATATATAGGGCAAAATACACTAGACCCCCTTGTACTATGCCTCACGTAACACTTACCCCTCGTACTATGTAAAATACACTTACCCCCTTATTTTAATGGTCAAACTATTTGACTTTTAACGGTGTTAGTAGAAAAATAAATTTAATATAGCTTTAACAATTCCTACTAAATGACACATTTTTTTATTTAAAAAAATATTACATGTAGTATGGATAAATTAAATAAATATTTAAGATAATAATATTTTTAAATTTTGATTAAATAAGAAAACTATTATTACTTTTTAATAATTCATAAGAAATGACATCTTATTTTTATTAAAAAAATATATTTTCATTGTGGATAAATATATTAAATAAATATTTAACATGTATACATTTTTAAATATAGTATAAAATATTTAATCATTAAATATTTATATTAAAAATTATAATTCTACAGTAATATTTTTTAACGATATATGCTAATGATTAATTTTATTTATTTGTAACATCAAAATTCACTTAAGCCTTTTACATTTAGGATTCACTATACGGAATTTAATGTTACAAATAAATATTAAAAATTCAATGTACACAATGTTTAATGAGTTAAATAATTTAATCCAAAATATGAAAAATTATACTTGCTACTTGGTTGTATAAAATAATATATGAAAATTATATTATCTAAATATTAATTTTTAATATAAATATTTATCAAGTAAATTATATTTAATTCAAAATTTAAAAAGGAATTGCTATCTTAAATATTTATTTCATATATTTATAGTACGTGTGATATTTTTTTAAATAAAGAAAATGTGTCCTTTAGTAAGAATTATTAAAAATATATTAAATTTATTTTACTTCTAACACCGTTAAGAGTCAAATATGTTGACCGTTAAAATAAGGGTGTAAAGTGTATTTTGCCCTAGTTGTAAGTTGAACAACTTCACAATCATCATACCAAAGTTCTTTCACTTATCACAACTTTATACTCTATCTTCAACACTACATTTACACCATTTCTCTAAACAACAAATAATCCAAGAATTTAGTTCTCATATGAAAATATCAACAACAAATATACCAAACCGTGTTTTGGTTAGATTAAAAGCATCAATTATCTTTCCAACTCCATAAATAACGATAACAATGTGCATATACAGTTAAATCTCTATAAATTAATATTGTTGGGACCATCAAAATTTCATTAATTTAGCGAAATATTAACTTATCGATAAATTAGTAATTATTAATCTATACATTAATTAATAACTTATTAATTTATGAGATTACTTTTGTTATTATTTTCAATAAATACATCTTTTTTTCATTTTTTACGTGTATATTATTCATTGTACCATTCGTTCAATGCACTATAGCGCCCGTTTCACGAATGGAAGCTCTTAAAACAGTAATGGTATAGAAAGATTTATGTTGAATTATGATAAAACCATACCGAAAGTTCTAACCATGTTAAGAAAAGTGAGGGATGAGATTGATGGTAATGTGAACTTCTACAAAAAACAAGCGAGCATTAAATTATATTCTATTACGGTTTCATAGATCTATAAAATATGCATTGTACCATGTAATTTAAAAATTATTTGGGTAAATTACAAACACCCCCTGAGGTATGGTCAAATTACAAAAACACCCCTCTTATTTGGATAATTACAACCACCCCCTCAACTCATCAAATTTAGTGGAATCTTCGAGATTATATGGAATATTATCACTTTTGTACCCATTTTATCCCATTCAAACTCTACATTATGAAGCAAGATAATCATAATATGTGATTTTTAGCTTGTATATATCAGTTTGTGGTGCATCGGAAACTGTATTTTTTACACAAAAAGAGTACAAACTAGAGCACATTTCACGGAATCTAAATGACTATGTTGAATTTGGCACCATAAAGGTAGAGGTATAAGAAAAAATCATAGTTGAGGGGGGTAGATGTAATTATCCAAACAAGAGGGGGGTTTTTGTAATTTGAGCATACCTCAGGGGGGTGTTTGTAATTTACCCAAATTATTTTTATGAATTATTAATTTATATATTATATGGGGCTTCTAAAATTTTCGAATGTGTATTATTTTATAAATTTAGCAAATTATTAATTTAGCACGTTGACCCCGAGTCGGGACCGATAAATTTTATTATTTAAGCGAGGTTATTAAGTTATCGGGTATTAATTTATCGAGGTTTTAGTGTACGTTGAAACTTAAAACAACCCGCAAGAAAGAAAAATTCATTCCACAAACTAAAAACCACAGTAAAACGTAAAAAAATCAATGTGAATATATTACAAAGAGTAAACTGCAAAAATACCCCTGTATAATCTCCAAATAGCAAACCCCCCGTGATAAATAAACTAGCAAAAACCCCCCTGTGAAATTTAGTCAAAGGCAAGCCCCCCCGGTTGACTTAAAGTTGGCTCACTCGCGGGTTGCGCAACTGGTAGTAAGTTTTTGGACGTGAAATGACAAAATTATCTCTAAAAATGTATTTATATGTATATATATTATATGTATATATATTTTCCTTTTAATTTGATTGTTTAGAAATTAAAATATTGTTAAAAAAATAGTAAATAATTAAATTTAAAAATTATTAAAAAATTGTCAATCAAATTAAGTATAGATTTTTTTAAATATATAATAGCGGAATTTAAATTTTCTTTTGATGTACCGATAATTTAAAAAATATACAAAAACTATGTGACGATAAAAACAAAAATAAATTAAAGACCCCATTGTACCTTTATAATTAAGATATAACAAAAATAAAATAATTAAAATATTTAAAAAATATAAGAATTTATTAATTGCAAAATTCCGGGGGTATTTGTGTCTTTTTATATGAAGTCAACACTCAAATGATAAATGGGCCGGGTGTGCTATTTAAATAATTTCACAAGGGGATTTTTGCTAGTTTATTTATCATAGGTGGTTTTCGCTATTTAGAGATTACACAAGGGTACTTTTTGCAGTTTACTCATATTCAAAATAAGATCGTGTGATCAGTGGCGGATTTACTAAGCGGCTGGGGGCAGCCGCCCCCCCAGAAAAAAATATTCCAACTGTTTTTAATTGTTTTTTGACATACTATTATACAAATATGTGTTTTTGCCCCCCTATTTTTATTTTCTTCTCTATTCTTTTATGTAATTTTAGATATTCTTTATCTATTTGTTATTACAATATAAAATACAACTACTAAAATATATATTTTTACTTCAAAATTATAAATGTATACTTATTTAGCAATATTTTGTGAATAACCCGAAAAAAAATTCAGGGGCGATTAACCAAAATTATAACCTCCCTTTGGATATATTTTTTCCTAAAAAAATCGCCCCCCCCCCCCCCCCCCCCCCCCCCCCCTAAAATACTGTTTAGATCCGCCACTGCGTGTGTCGATTTTGTGAAAAGATCGTGTCTGAATTGATTATCAAATTGTTTAGCGGATACTCTTTTGCCGTATAGGTTAACATACAAGTTGGGCGAGTTTTACTCATACTTTTTGTTTTTTCTTTGTTGGGTTTTAATATATAAATACTTTTTTTTTCCGCAGTTATTTGGTGTGCAATTATGAAAGCTACCGAAAATTATGCGCAATGGACATAGTTTGGATGACAAAATCGCCCTTAGTTTTAAGTTTAAGGTTTCGGAGCAAAACATTTCTTCTATATATAAATATTGTGTATCAATATAATATATAATTTATGATATATATATTACATGAAAAATATAAGTATTCAATTATGTCCAAGTCAACTAAGACCTATAATCGTTCTCTTCGTATATTAATAAAATTGAAAACCCTAATTAAACTAGGAAAATACTAAAATTTATCAAAAATAGCAAAACGATTTAGAGCCTAATTCTACTAGATCTCGGAATTTTGTGAACAAACCAATTTACGGAATTCTAATCCGAAATTTCTATGATTTGATATTAATTTTCTAAAATGTTCGTAAAATAGCAAAAACTAACTTGTGGGAGTCTGAACTGTTGGATATATAGCAGAAATGTGTGAACAAGATTAACAAGGAAATAATCGAGGTGCATGTATTACATATTTTACTCTTACTAATACATGTTGAATTACAAATATCATCTTACACCTATTTATACTAGTCTAACCATATGAGGTGCATGTATTACATTAAATAAAGGTTCATCATGAATACTAGATATTCATGTATCTAACAATTCATGTATTACCTATTCATGTATCTTATCATACATTTATTTACATGCATATGGATACACTTCTAGAAAGTGCATTAATATGTCAACATAATCGACGTTGGATTGCTGATATCTGACGTGATTCACGAGCTTTGCTCATGAGTTTTGTTCCTTGGGTAGTTTCTCTTGAGATGGAGTTCGTTTCGCACTCAAATACAATTTGACTTTCTAAAAGACTCTTCTTTTCGCATAATTTATTTTCGTATTTCCACCGATGCCCATTAATAGTTATTCTTCGAATTAAATAGTTCTCTTGCAATTCTAATCCAGCTTGACATTTTGCATCATTATGTTTACAGGTGTTTACATTACATTAAAGTTTGTTCTGGATTTTAGCATTTTGCTAAAAATTTCCGAAAAAATAGAAAAAAGAATTCCCATTATATTCGAATTTGGAATAAAAAAATATGAATTAATGCAATTTTTGAAATTTCGCTGATTCTGAGGTATTCCGTAAACGTTATGGATTTCAGAATTCCAATTTTTCGGAATGAAAACTTGAATGAGATATTATTACCTTTTGAAAAAATCAATTTTCTTTCAAAAAAGTCATTTCCAGTCCGTTCTATCCGATTTTCACCCCTAATACCAGATAAAAAGATATTAGTGTCAATCAACTTTTTCGGAAAAAAAGAAAATCCCATTAAAATATTAAGCTAACTCCAAATTTTCCATATCCCATTCAAACTCAAGTAGCACAAGCCAACCATATGCCATAGTCATGTTCAATCATTTTGAATCAATACTACAAAAATAAATATTTAAGTAGTCAAATCCTTGACCGCCACGCAAGCATCTTTTAATATATTCTATTACAATATTTCCAAAACCTATAATATACACATGCGCTAAAACCAACCAACGATCCTTGCCCACACATTTAAACCCTAATTTTCAAAGGCGGGGCCCGCATATGATCAATTTTCCAAACTGATGCAGCCGAGAACATAATTAAAATTATATTAATTTAGCGAAATATTAATTTATCGATTAATTTATATATTAATTAATAACGTGTTAATTTATAAAATTATTATTGTTATTATTATTTTCAATAAATAATTTTTTTTTTAATTTTTTTTAAATATATATCATTCATTGTACTATTAATTCAATGTCCAATATAGCTCATTTCTCGAATGGAAACTCTTAAAGCCGCAATGTTATATAACAATATTATGTTGAGTTATGAGAAAGTTATACCAAAAGGTCTAATCATATTTTAAGAAAAGTGAAGGACGAGATTGATGATTATGTGAATTTTAACAAGAAACAAACGGCAATTAAATTATATTTTATGAAGTCTTCATAGAATTATAAAATATGTATTGTAATATGTAATTTTAAGAAATATTTTTGTGCATTATTAATTTATATATTATATTGGCCTTCTTAAAATTTTCGAATGTGTATTATCTTATAGATTTTGCGAATTATTAATTTAGCATGTTATCCCCGAGTCGGAACTGGAAAAAAATATTATTTAAGTGATGGTTATTATTTTATCGAGGTTCTACTGTAATTCATTATCCATACATGTGTGGGATAGTAACATTGAAAAACCACAAACTGACGTGTCACCCAAGAACTTTCTTTTTAATAGAAACTTCTATTCCTCTTCATTTAATTTCCTCCAATCTTCATTTTCCCCCTAATCCCTATCATCCGAAAAAACAAAAATGGAAAAAAATATATATCCTATTTTCTCTCCAAACATTCAATCTTCAACCACCTTCCAAGAAACAACCTTTTTTTCTAGATAACATAAACAAGTTACCTATATATATACTTATGTATGTCCTATAAATAAGATCATGTGATCAAATTAAATAATTAAACTTGTTAAAGTGCAGAAAAAAAATGGATTATATTAATGGTCATCATCAAAGGGTCCAAAGATTGGTGAAGGGCAACAAGTCGAAGAAGAAGCGCGACAATTCACTCAAAGTGGTCTACATTTCTAGTCCGATGAAGGTTAGGACTAGTGCGTCTAGGTTTCGGTCACTAGTGCAACAACTCACGGGCAAGGATTCGTATGTGGCACAGTACATGGAGTCCGATACCACACGAGCTAGTGATTTTCACGAGATAATTGATTATGAAAATGAAGCGGTGCTAGTAACGAAAGAGGTTGGGAAGAGTGACGAGAATCAAATGATGTCGTCCACTTCTTCTTCGCCTGCGACTTCTTCGGAGTACCCTCTATTGGGATCGACGGACAATTTGTTGATCACTTCTCAAATCGAAGAGTACTTTGGTGGGATTTTATCTTGTAATTTGGATGTGTTGGGAAGCTATCTATATTGATCATGAGTTATATTACACTTTGTGTGTTTGGATAGCTCATTTTATACATGTACTTTTTGGCTCTTTGTAAATATATGAAATCGAGCTTTGTTTTGTTAGTTTTCGTAGTTTAAACTTTAAGATGAGGTGATCATTCCAGTGTTGTACAACACTATGCATGGGATAGCATCTCGATAATATGAAGTTTTAATTAGGAGAAAAAAAACTCGTGTTTGGTTATTTAATATGTGGAATTATGAATAGGGTACCGATAATTAAGCAAATGTAAGTATATCGTGATGAATGCTGTAATATCAAGTTCCTGCTAGTGACTGTTATAATGATGACGTGGATCACGATGACGAACGAACAAACGACTAGTTTACGAGACCAATGAGATTGACATATGGTATACATAATCTCAGAATCACTTTCTCAAAAGCTTTTGCAAACACAACCTAAAAATGTTCTCTACTAAATCTCACGTTGTGGGCAACTTGTCCAACAGCAGAATTAGATAATAATGATTAATAACTTCAAACAAAACTGCCTAATATCTGTCACAACAACTTATACTGGATTTCTTTTTTCATCGACTACCTACATTTTCACAACATAACACACAACGCAAAAACGATTCTCCGAAGAAGTTCTTTCTCCAAGAAACGACCAATTTACCCCTGACTTCACATATCATTATCGAGTATATCCCGCATCATCTGTATGGGGATGAGCCCTTCGGTTCTGATAGCATCTTTATTCGGGTCTGGACTTATGAAATACAAAGTTGGTAATCCTCGAACCTGTAATAATAATAAACGTTCACGAATTGTTGTTATTTTTGCTCTTGTCGAAACAAAATATTGTTACAAGTCTCGACTTTTCTGATGTAAACTACGGAACAAGAAAAGAAAATGAGAAAAATCACCTGCATATCACGTGCAAATTCGTATTCATCATCTGTGTCGACCTTAACAATCATTGCATTGTTTTCATACTCGACAGCAAGCTGTGGCAAGATAGTAAACATTCAAGTTAAGTGAAGATCATATATATATATATATATATATATATATATATATATATATATATATATATATATATCAGAGCGATAATATATTTTACTAATAAATCGCATATAGGTTAGAAGAAAGCCATTAACCAACATTTCACATACACTAACAGGAAACGAACCACACAACCGCTTGTTCGGGAAAATATAATCGGAGTACAGAATCATTAAAAAGAAGAACAAAAAATCGAGTTGCAGTATACGTCTAGTGTACCGAATTAATGTCATTAAATAATTATATAAATAACGAAAAAATAGCTAAAAGCTAAACAGAATCAACAAGATTCCAAACTCCGGCATAACCATTGCATTATACAATTAAACCTCTTAAAATTAATACAGTCGGGACTAACAAAAATCTATTAATTCAGCAAAATATTAAATTATCAAACTAATAATTTAATACACTTTTATCGAGTTGGGACCGGAAAAAGGTATAAATAGCTATTAGATGTTTTTCTTTAAAGAATTTTTTTCGATGGGTTTCACCAACTCGTCACACGTAATATATACTAACTAACTGCATAATCAAAACAGAACAAGATTTTGACGGGTTTTTGCAAATAAAATCATATGATAATTAACTCCATGTCGAATTTTGAACATACCATTTCGAGTTCTTGTGCCATCAAAATACAAGGGCCACACCATGTGGCGTAGAAATCAATGATCAAAGGCACATTTCTCCCTCCCTTAACCAACTCTTCGACTTCTTTCGCAGATATCTTTTTCTGCGGAAAAAAAAAATTCGAGCAACAATAGAAAATAATAAACAAACCGACATTGAAAAAACGAGGAGAAAAAAGGGAACACATCATAACCAGAATACGAATCCGTTACACGAGCTAACCACTTCTCGTTGTCTCGACATTCAGTAATCAGAATCAAATGCACCAAATAAACTAAAACACACAAAAAAAAAAATCTTGCCTTTTTACCATACTACCCTCAGGGTTTTAGGGTTTTACAATACAGTTAAACCTCTATAAATTAATATAGTCGGAACTAGCAAAATTCTATTAATTTATCGAAGTATTAAATTATCCAACTAATATTTAGGTTCTTACCGAGTCGGGACCAGAAAAAAACTATTATTTGAGTGAGGTTATTAATTTATCGAGTATTAATTTATCGAGATTATACTGTACAAGGAAATCAGAAAATTTAAGTGAGGCAAAAATCACAACATATTTCCAGCAACCAAACACCACTAATTCACAAAACCCCAGGAAAAAAGAAAAGAAAAGGAGAAATCAATTTTTAAAAAAAGATGGAATCTTTATTACACATAAAATGCGAATTAAATAAATAAAATTGGTGTGAGATAAATACCACAAGATAGTCGTCGCTGATGTATTTTCCGGCAGGGGGTTTGCAGAGAAGCTTTCTTGACGGCGGCGGAGCTGATAGGATAGAGGGTCTTTGGGTAACGGTGGAGGTGAAAAACAGTGTGTTAGGTTGGTGGGTTTTCAGGGAGAGAGGTGAGGAGTTGAGCGGCGGAGGTGGCGGCGGAGCATTGAATGAAAATATGCAGGTTTGCATTATACTTTTCGCTGCTGCTGCTGCGGCTGAGTTTGCCGGCGGTGGTGGGGAAGAGGTTTTTGAAGATATTGTTTTTGGAAGATGAAAAATTAAAAGATAATTTGATGGCTTGTTATAAGGGTCTGTTTGGCTGCTTGGCTTTCTATATACTATTCTAAACTTGTTATTACCAATTAAATGAATTATTTTTTTCTAATTTTATTTTTTCCAATATCATTTGAAAATTTAAAATTTCATTTAACATTTGCAATTTTCTCTAATGCAATGGAAAAAATAGTGACAAAACGTGAGGAATATAATTTGGAACATCGTAGATATGTGTGAAAATTGGAATGAATAGGATCGAAATTGGACTTTTCTTTAGTAAAAATCAATTTGTTTTTTGAAGTGAAAAAATAATTCCAATTCCAATTTTCAGAAATTTTCGAAAATTGAAAACCAAGAATTTGGGTATTTAAATGAAAATACTTGTTTTGGGATTCATACATTGTATATCTTTTTTTTAATGAATACGAATTCATTTAAGCGTAAACCGCCAAATTGTTAGGAAGCAAAACATCTTCCGTACAATAAGAAAAGTGCCTCGTGGCAAGTGGGCTAAAACATTACCCTTACGTCTAATGAATGAGAAAATGCAACTAGAAGATATCGAGAAAAAAAGAAACACTAGTCAAGATAAGCTCCATAAGAAGCTTATGACACCTCACCAAGTTTGAGGGCGTTGATAACTTCTAAGCAATCACCTTCGACGACAACGGAGGTCCATCTTTTCAAAACCGCGAATTTTATCGCCTCTAGCACCTGGCTTCATACTCCGTTGGAGATGGGAGACCTGGAAGCTTCATTACTGCCCAAGCAAGACACGAACCGCTATGGTCCCTAGCCACCAAGAAAACCGTGTGGAATGGTTTCCCTTATGGGAGGACCGCATCAACATTAATTTTAATACATCCTCGCCGACGTCTACAGCAGGGAGAGACGAGCCTTATGAGTGGTGGTGAATACTTGTGCCATGGTACTATGGAGCAACGATATCTTTTTATTCATCTATAATATAAAATATATAATGATATTGATTTTATAAAAATACATATTTTTGTGAAAACAATAAAAAAATCAAAATTAAAAACAGATGCTTTATATTCCAATTTCAATCCAAAACAAAAAAAAAAAAATTGGAAGGAAAAAAAAACCTCGAATTTTTATTGTTTTAGAATTAATCAAAATATTGTTCCAAAATTCGAAATGTTCGGATCGGAATTAGCTAAAATCAGAGACTTCGTTTCGATTATCATCTCTAATCGTAGATTCAAATATATAGTGAATTAACCGATAAATTTAAATAAATTATTGGAATTTTATTTATTTATTTTTATTTCAATTTTTATTAGAAGATTGGATTTTTTTAATTTTGAATAAAAATAGATTGTGCGCCGTCGAACTATTTCAATCTTCAAGTTTAAATTTCCTTGGCTAAACCCTTCCCATCTCCGACCACCGCCGTCAACCACCGTCCGCCGCCGCCGGAGTCTGCTTCGATTTCTACCTTCAAATTCCAGACCCATCACTCCATTTGCTGCTATGTAAGTTAATACATCTCCTCTTTCTTTGCGCGCAGACACTTGTATGATTTGGGGATTTTTTCTCGTTGACGAATTTTTACTGTGTTTTATTTTCCGTTGATAGATTTGTAGTCAGCTTCACATATCGATGGCAGCAATTTCCGGATCAATTTTGAATTTCTCAGGTTCTCTACCTTCATTTTATCGGTGAATGTATGTAATAATATTTTCTGCAATATTCAACCCTGCATTTGTTTGTATGCTATCTAGGTTTCAAAAGTTCGACTGCTAGTGCAGTTCAATTTAAACCCCCGTTCCCGATTCGGAACGATGATATGTACCGATTCCGTAAATTTCACAGTGGAAATGCATTAGTTTCAACAAGAGTGAGTCGTTGATTTTTTTTTTTTTTTTTTTTTTTTTTTTTTTTTTTTTAATTTCAACTTAGTTTTAAAAAATGTGTTCCGATGTAATTGTTTGTCTTTGACATATCTGCAGATTCCAAATTCCCCGACCCTGTATTTTCGCCGTCGTCGGTGTTCTCGCCCGACACGTGTTTTGTCTGCGGGAAGAAACTATCAGCTAAACCAGAATGACGACTTTTGGACAGAGCCTTTTTGGTTAAACCCGATTCGCGAGGCATTCTGGTACTTTTTAGTTATTAAAAACAGTATCGCAAACGGCAAAATGGATAAATCAAGAAAACTTGGTTTTGTTGAACTTCACGTAGCGAAATGCTGACTCGATAATTTACTTTTTATGTAGGAATACTCGAAGTCTACTTCTTTTTTTAATCGAACAGCCAGGCCAGCTAAAGTATATCGAGTGGCCAAGCTTTCAGAGCACAGTAAGTATTTTTTCCGGGCTTTTCTCACATTATTGCTTCTTTGTGTTATCTTTCATTAGCTTATATTGCTCTTCTATGCGAGATTTCTTTCACATAAAGCCATTCTATAAACAGACACTGTTTCTTTCTCCTTGTGTTATACAAAAATTGTTAGTCCTAAAAGTGGTAGGACGTAATTTTCTGGGTGCGAAGGTGCAGTTTGTGTTGTGAATTTCACCTCGTTCTTCTCGTTCTTCAATTCTTTTGAATTCATTGGATCTTGTTTCACGAGAAATCCCTTTCTTTATTCCACTCTATCATTCAAGATTAAGAAAGACCATTTTAATCATATTTTTTTAGAAGTTCCTATTGAACACTTTGCCTATTTTGAGTATCCTCAAAGGACAAAGTGATTATCTTTATCATAGTATATGCGACGTTGTCGTTCTTGAAATACTGCTTCCTTTTTCGTTGCTTCCCCACTTTGCTTCCACTTTTAATGTAAAAAAAAATGGTGAATTAAGGTTTAAAATTTCAGATGTTTTTAGCAAATCTAGGTATTGAATTCACTGAGAAGATGAAGCCGGTTTATTCTCTTCGTTTGAGAATCGGTGCTTTTCAAGTTTGGATTTGTTCATTTGGAATTTAGGTTATTCTATCTCAACCATTCTTGCTATATTTTTTATGTAACAAGGTTTGATATCAGCCTTTTCTTTTTCATAAATGTTGATTGAATCGATACTTACGACAACACTGCATGCAAAATGTTCTATTAGTAATTAACATCAGATTCATTGTTTGCTAAGCTACTGTTTCCCATTTTCACTGAACAACTACCAATTCGATCAACTGTAAGATGATCATATGCGTCATATACGCGCCATAGTTGTACACCATACTCGAAAGGTAAAATTCTCAGGAATAGCATTGTAGCGAGATAGCATTAGACTTTGTCGTTTCAAATACTGAATGAGCATCATCATTCATTACATTATCTGTCTTTTTTTGTGTATTATTCTATGATATCTTGGGGCAAATCGCAATGGAGTTATGATTTTCTTTTTGTTTTTTTACGAGCCTCAATAACATCGAACTCAAAAGGCATTTATTTGTATTTGTTGCAGCTGAAAACAGCAACGCTGACTCTTGTTCTAGTGGCGATGCTTATTGTTGCACTGTCATCAGTTGATTCAGCCCTGTCCTTTTTACTGGCTTTCTTTCTGAGAAGAAAGGCATGACATCATCACTTCAAATATGATGTTATTTTATGGTACGTGACGAACAAAGATATCGATTGTAAGCATAATTTGTATCGTTCCATCGATTTATAAAATAGGGAGCAGCAGTTTGACTATAAGAGGAGAAGTAACTTATCAATGAAGTTATTTTAGAGAGAGAGAGAGAGGTGTTTTCTTCATAATCCATGAAGCTATCTCCATTGCAATTATCCACGCGGTCTCTAATACGAGAGTTCAATCGGTAACATAATAGAAAAAAAGTTTCGATCCGAACTTTACTAGATACCGGATTTTGCAGACGCAAATTCTAAGTGGTAAAATAACAATAAAACCTATTACAAACTATCGCAGTTAGTGTCGCGACACTCTTCCTCGTACTAAATGAGGGTGCATGTCGAAGACTAACTGGGCAAGAGAGGCAAGCAACCAAAACACGAATGAAAATTTAGGTCACTCATCTAAATCACAAACAATATTAATACAAGACTTCATTTTTTTTCCTTACAACAAATGAAACAATCATAACAACATCAATTGTGTTAGCATATCTAATATATGTCGACACCAGCTACGAACGACTTCATCGAATTCGTCTCGAAACAACAATATATACAAACAATTGCAATAACAAAACAAGAACAACTAAACGAAAACAAAAAAAATAAAATTATCGAGACAAAGCCTCAAACCTGGCACTCCTGGCATCGAGAACTTTCAAAAGCGCCGCCGCTTTACTCTTCCCCTTATCGGTTCCGGTTTCGACAATATCAAGAATCCCATCGATAACCCTATTCTCCAACTTCCCCCTAACATCAACCGCCACCGCTTCTCCGCCGCACTGCACGAGATTCAAGAGAGCCGAGGCGGCATTCTCTTTGGTCCTCGAGCTCGAACCCGTGGCATTGTCGAGCAAATCCATCAAGACCTCGACCCCCAACGCTTTCTTGAAAATCTCCCAGCTCTCCTCGCATCCGGCGATCTGCGCGATCACGGCCGTGGCGTCCTCGACGAGGCCCACCCGGCCGTCTTTCACGACGAGGGAGAAGAGGGCCTGAACCGCCCCGAGCTCCACCATTTGGGCCCGGTTCAGCGGGTACAGCGCCACCCCGAAGAGTGCCCTGAGGGCGTCCTTGATTGACCGGGCGGCGGAGCTCGGGGATCTGACGATCTCGAGGAGGCCGAAGATGATGTCGCGCTTGTGGCCGATGATGGGGCGGAAGGACTCGACGCTGAGGAGGCTGAAGATGGTGGCGGCGGCGCACTGGCCGGAGAAGGGGGAGGCGGGGTGGCGGAGGGCGTGGGAGAGGGCGTCGAGGACGCCGTGGGAGGACATGAGGTGGTCCTTGGAGGAGATTGAGAGGTTGAGGAGGGTGGCGGTGGCGTTCTCCTGGAGGAGGGCGGTGGGGGAGTAGAGGGATTCGGCGATTAGAGGGACGGCGTTGGCCTCCGCGATCAAGGGGCGGCTCTCGTCGTCGTTCTTGGAGAGGAGGCGGAGCTCGCAGAGTGCGTCTGTCCGGGTTTGCTCCGACACGGAGGTCAGCTTTGATACTAGGGTTTTGACCGTTCTCCGCTTCACGGCGTCCATTGTTGATGAATTGTAACAAATTCAATTCAGAGCTTCATATCAATGGGGTTTGTTTTAATCGAATTCTTGATTTCAGAGAAATACCATTTGGTGAATTGGGTTGTTGACTTTTGAGACAAGTCTTCATCTAACCTCGTTTTTTTTTTTTTTTTTTTTTTTCTTATAAATTATAGTTAATGTGGGAAGAATGAGTATTTGCCTATGGGGTTTGGTCCAAGTTGGTGTATTTTAATTATTATAAAATAAAATAAAATTGGTGTATTTTAGTATTTTATTATTTTCTTGTGGGTTTTAACTTAACTTTTATTACCATTTTCCTTTTACTATGTGGATGAACAATAATTACACACGTTATTAATTTAGTGTATCCTTAAAATTGTCTATACTTAACATTTTAAATGTTGGGCTCATTTGAGATGCCTCTAGAGATCCAACAAACAGGAGAAAAGCTGAAGCTGAAATCATCCTTAAGGAAATTATTATAGTACTGTCTAACTGCATTCAACATTTTCACCATCTGTATTTATCAGTTTTTAGCATATATTTACCATTTTCACTGTTATTTCTCTTTACCTCGAAGTTATGGTCGAAAAATTATGTATATGGACCAATATCGTTGATTATATACAAAAGAACTCAGCCACCGCAACAATAAAAATCACAATTTAAATGTTTACATTATAATTCAACTCGTAACCAACAAAATACGGGTCAAAAAATACAGAATCGCATGCATATGTTACTATAGTCAATTATTACTTAAAATACAAATGTCAGAATCGTCAAATTCATCTACAACTTCAACCAAACTTTTCACACTTTTTAAAAATGAAGATCAATGACTTTTATTAAGCTTCGATTGCAAAATCAAAGATAAACAAAAAATTGGTAATTTAATAGTTTCATTGTGGGCATCATGTCTATTGTGTGAAAATGGAATAATAGGGTGAGCCGTAGCTTTAGGCCGGATAACATTAAAATAAAAAAAAGCAGAAGGTTTATGTCAATCTCAATTCTCAATCCTTTTTATTTCAATTTGTTAACTTGTTTGGTATGTTTATCAATTGTAGAAAGGGATTAGGTTTCAATTTATATTTATTTTTTAATTATTAATCATTAATTTTCCTTTTTTTTTTCTTTTTTCTTTTGTTTGGTGTTGTTTGGGGGGTCAATGACGAGTTTGTTTTTACAAGTTATAGATTTTAAATGTACAAAAGTCAAAAGGGTTTATCTAAACAAATATGCTTGTGGTCTAATAATTGTAGTGGCTAAGTACAATCGGTTGGAAAGTTGTGTTTTCACCCAATTTTGATTAATTTTTTTTAAGTGGAATTAGTTTAGTATATATATATAGATATTAATTAGTACATAAACACGAACCCAACTATTAAAATAGTGTTTGCAAAAGTTTTTACAAATAGATTCTGAGCTTTTTTTGACACATACTTTGTTTTCAATGTTTGCAAAACAAGTTTTTGCTTTTATATCTCTTAAAATAAGTTGTTTTAAAGCTATATTTTGAAAGCACCCATGTACCTGTTTTTCTATTTAAGTTGATTTTCCAACTAATTTGCAAATATCTAAAAATTGTAGAAATAAGCACTTATTACAGCTTAATTCATAATCAATAACTTATGTGCAAACACCAAATTGGTGGTTGGATTGAAAAAAGGAGTCTCCAAGACTCCAATACAAATATCCACTAGAACACCAAATTGGTCTTCTTAATGTATTTGTGGACTATTAACAAATAAAAAATGGATTCTAATAATAATAATAATAATAATGGAAACTTTTATAAAATTCCCCTTTACACTATTAAGTTTGACAAACTCAATTGCTTTTACTTTATCAAAGAAAATCACTTTTTGTAAATTTTCTCCACATTGAACATTTCTTCCCATTCTATTAGGCCTCGTTTACTTCAATATATTAGCCTATATATATTATTTTAGTACAGCCCAGTGACATGTTTACTTTACATTATTCTAATACTAGAGGCCCAATACTGATGAGCAGCCCGGCAGTATTTGACCCTCATCCAAGGATCTCCCATACCAGCTAAGGGGTGGGATGTGTAATACTCCTCCTTAGTATTAATGTCCCTTTACTCTTATGCCCTCACTTTTCAGCAAAACCTAAAATTTTCACCTGCCAAAAAGGAAAGAAATGGGAGGGAAGTACAGAGAGGGAAACCAATTTTTTTTTTTCAATACATATCTACCAAAAGCAAAAAGACAGAGGAGCTAAAAGAATTATATTATCAGGCATTGAAAAGTAAAAAGAACAAGAAAACTGGATTTTGAGGCAAAAAATCGTCACCGTTCTTCAAATCAAGCAGGTATGGTATAATTTCCTTTTCCGTAAATCGCTAGTTACACTTGTTGTAGAAAAATATGATTTTTTTCCAGAAATTTTATAGATCTTCTTTGCCCACCATATATTTTGTTTTGTTTGTGGATTTTATGATTTGTATGGGCAAATTGCTCAATTTAATATTGTAAATCTGCCGTGAATAAATATTGTTGAAATATTTGAAATACTCGGAAATCTGGCATATTTTTTATACAAAAAATTGTGAATAATTGACCAATGTTTCGTATTTAGGATGGATGTTTCGAGTTCCGAGGACGAGGTTCTACTTTGTTTGCAAGAAATTATTTTTGAGTGTGTCATATTCTTTACCATTTGTTTTGAATATATAAGTGAAGAAAAAACCCGTGAATCATCTCAATATGAGCGTATTAGATACAATAGAGTGTCAAGAGTTCCAAATCAAGTTAGAAAATTGAGTCGTATTATTGATATTAATGATATATCTTGTATCAATAACTTAAGGATGAGTAGAGATGCATTTGGTCGTTTGTGCCATATTCTAGAAAATACAGGAGACCTTCATTGTAATAGAAATATCAGCATTAGTGAACAAGTTGCTATGTTTCTTCATATTCTTGCTCATCATACGAAGAACCGTATTGTTGGTCATGAATATGAAAGGTCAGGTCGTACGGTTAGCAAATATTTCAACAATGTTTTGAATGCCGTCATTAAACTACACCCTCTATTTCTTGGCCGCCCGGAGCCCGTAGATGAGCATTGCACAAATGAAAGATGGAAACTATTTAAGGTAACGAATATTTGGTAGTTTATGCTATGTAATCATACTAGGCATTATAACTAACAATTTTATGTTTCATTAATGGATTTTTATAGGGTTGTTTAGGTGCTCTAGATGGTACGTACATCAAGGTGAGGGTCTCGGTAACAGATAAAGGTCGCTATCGTAATAGGAAAGGAGATATTACCGTAAATATTTTAGGAGTGTGTGATTCAAACATGAAGTTTATTTACATCTTAAGTGGTTGGGAGGGAAGTGCTGCAGATAGTAGAGTTTTGCGAGATGCAATTACTAAAGAAAATGGTTTGCGTATTCCGAAGGGTAAGTTATTTGTTCGTTAATACCGGATAATTCTAAATTTTAAAAAAATATCTCTTCAGAGACAATAAAAACTAATATATAGATGTTATATATATTACAGGTAGTTACTATTTGGTTGATAATGGATACACAAATGGAGAAGGATTCTTAAGCCCTTATAGATCCGTTAGATACCACTTCGATGAGTGGGGTGAAGGAATGTCTAGACCCCGGAATAAAGAAGAATTTTTTAACATGAAGCATTCAAGAGCCCGTAATGTGATAGAGCGCTCATTTGGCTTATTAAAGTCACGGTGGGGAATATTGCGAACTTCATCTCATCATCCCATCAAAACTCATAATCGTATCATTATGGCTTGTGCATTACTTCATAATTATATTCGAACTGAAATGCCAATAGACCCTATTGAACATGAAGTTCCAGATCTCGAACAAGAACCCATTGACCCAATTGACTACATTGGCGTTGTTGAGTCTACTCCGCAGTGGAGTGGGTGGAGAGACAACCTAGCTACATCTATGTACAATCAATGGAGAAGTCGATAATAGATTGTAACAATTGTTTTATATAGTGAAGATGGTTGGGTCAAAAATATGTGCGATTGTATTTGTTGTATTAAACATTATTCAGACATTGTGTTTGTATTTGAAATTCTTCAAACAATTGTTTTGTATTAGCAAGCGTTTAGTTTGTCTTGCATATTTGTTATAAATTTTAATTTTAATCAACATCAGACATATATTTTGTTTATGTTGTCATTACAGGGATCAATGGATACTCAAGGAAGTAGCAAGAGTGGGTATAGAGCTGGAAAAAAATCTGACAAAAGTCGTCGCATTTGGTCAATGCGTGAGGAAGAAGCATTGATAGCTGCTTTAAAGGATATCATTTCCGACGGGTGGAAATGCCCAAACGGATTTCGTACCGGCTATTTGGGTATTTTAGAAAAATCTATGCTACAAACATTTCCTGGATCCGACCTACGTGCCGACCCACATATCAATTCAAAGATCCATGTTTGGAAAAGGACTCATGGAACTTTGCAAACTATGATGTCGCGTAGCGGATTTGGTTGGAATGACACATCTCAAATGATATCAGTAGAGGACGATGTTTGGGAAAAATTTGTAAAGGTAATTTCCATCTAAAATTTAATTAAAATTTATGTTTGATATAACTGAAATTTAATTTGCTTATAATATGCAGACTGATCCTAATGCACGTACAATGAGGTTTAAATCTTTTCCATTTTACCCGGCGTGGACTGAAATTTTTGGAAAGGATAGAGCCACTGGGGAGCATGCGGAAGATTGTAACAATGCAGGTAATGATTACTTGCCGGTATTTGATGACGATGCGAATGGAAATGGATTTGACAACGCAAATGAAAATAATGGATCCGATAATGAATTTATGTCCGTCTGCCAAGAGCAAGGGAGTGCATCTGGAAAACAAAATCCATCAAAAAAAAGAAAGGTAGCAAACCCTGATAATGTTAAATTCGTAGATGCAGTTCAAATGTTTTGTTCACAAACTGATTCAAGGCTTGGGGAGATTGCAAAACGTATTGGGTTTGAGTTTGATGCTTCCGAGAAGCGAACAAAGGTATATGAAGCTTTGTGCAAGATTCCGGGTTTGGATCTTACTGAAAGGACATACGTGTCAATGCAATTAGCAAAAGACAAAGAAATTTTAGACTTGTTTTTTAGTATTCCCGATGATGCAAGGGCTGAGATGATTAGGCTAATGATAACAAGACAAGCCCCGTAAGGGAGTTGGTTCTCTTTATCCCCTTCGACTTATTTTGGTATATCTTTATGCCTTACGACTTATTTTGGTATTTTTTGTTATATATTTCGAAATCGATCTGTTGCGAAATGTATTTTTAAATGTAAACTATTTATTTGTAGGGCAAGAGGGGATATTTTTCTTTAATGAATTATTATTTTGTAACTACAATTGGTTCAATATTGTAAGAACAATTGTATCTGTTAATTTTAATTTGTAGAAACACTCTGTTTAATTTGTAAGAACAATTGATAGAATTTTATTAAGTTGAAGAGTTTGTACTATGTAATGCAGTGAATATTTTTTGGCATTTTTATTAACTCACATTTACTGCAGGGGAGTGACTAATTAAACATTTGATTTTGGTACACCTATTTTAATTCCACACAAAGGTGCATACAGTTCAAAAAGGGCACTTTGGTCACATCTCATAGAAATATTCATCATTACATTGAAGTAAACGTGGACTTTGATAAAAACAACTTCATCAATATTATGAAGTACACGCAATATATATTATATTACTTTTCCTCATCTCTCAATTAGTACTCCATTTTATCAATACACCCACATCCCATATGGGATAGTAAACGAGGCCTTAGGGTATACACCATGGAGAGGCATTAATTCATCACAAATCTCCAATTATAATTAGTCATATATAGTTAATATAATACTTTGTTTTCATTTAATTTCATTTCCCCACTACTTAAGTTATAAGTAGCAGGGATTATAACGATATCGATACAGATACAGATATAGATACACAACCACGACGAAAACTATATATATATGACGTCACGTCGGTTTCTTCCAATTATTATCTTGAACGGACGCTTTGGCGAAAAGCTTAGCAATTTGAAGCTGAGTATTGGCAATGATCTCAGTTCTCTTGAGTTCCATTTCACCCCTCTTGGCTTCGGCCTCGATTCTCATTCTCTCGATCTCTCTCATTGTCTCCATTCGCGCTTGTTCCGATCTCACCATCACTTCCGCGAACCATCGAATGCTCTCTCCGATTTCCCAATTATAATCTTCCCTTTTCCGCTTCTTATTATTTGACTTGGCATAATCCTTGTTGCTCTTTAAAGGGACTTTTTTGTTCGGTTTTTCTCTTTCAGTGTAGATTGCGGGTGTGCTGCTGTCTGTGTCGTCTATTATCGGATTCTTTTCGGGTTCTTGATTGGTTAATTTTGGGCCATTGTTAGTGCCATCTCCTTTTCCCTGCAATATGCACCATTAGGCCTTTACATTCAAGTTGAAAAAAAGAAAAAAAAAAGAAGAAAACAAAAAAAGCAAGAGCCCTACTTGATTTGTTAATTAGAATCTTAACTTATAACTTTAAAAAATAAATTGTCCCGTCTAAATTCAAATCTACATATAAAATATTAAACTAGCAAATGTATATTTAATTGTATTGGAGTAACAAATTAAGATTTTATAGTACTAGTATCGAGTGTGTTTTTTTCTTTCTTTTTTTATAACCTATATTTCTGAGCTTCACCCAACTAATTTATATCATGGTAGATATACGTACAATTATGTACGTAAAGATAAATACAATGTAAAACGTGTATTATATAATACTCATAAATTTCATTGTGTAATTTCACTATACTAGAAAGGCGAAATCCCTCACCCTATCACCCCTATCACTTGGCCCGATAAATATTTGATAAAAAGATATATATAAATAATTTCACTATGCTAAACACATATACACACACAAGTGTGTTATTGCGTATAAATCAAAGGTTCAAGATTACTGGTGTATTTGACCGAGTATAGGATTTATAAGGGTGTTTGGCTAAGCTTATAAGATGTTAAATGAAGCTTATAAGATGTTTTAGAGCTTATAAGCTCTTCCAAAGTGTTTGGTAAATTTAAAAAAAAAAGATCTTAATTTTTTTTTTAAAATAAGCTGTTGGAGACCAATTAAGATCTTTTTAAATAAGTACCTCTACCCCACCTTTTTATTTAAGATCTTATAATGAGTAAAAATAGGAAATAAACTCATTATCCAAACACTCTAAAAATTAATCATTAAAATAAGATATAACTATCAGCTCTAAAATCATCTTATTAGACGTAAGAGCTTATCAGCTATTTAAAATAAGTTTAGCCAAACACCCTCTTAATTTAATTAGGATGTCAATTTATTGAAGTCATTAGTCAACTCTTTTCCAAAAAAAAAAAAAGAAAAGTCATTAGTTCCCTCGCCAAAATTCATATAATTACAATTCTACCCCTGCACGCAACCCTGATAAAAAAGTTAATAAAATCCACTAACCTTAGCCAACCGATCACCACCACCAACATCCGAACCACGCGAGTTCTGCTTAACACTTCCCATCTCCACCGCCACCAAAGGAACCGCCGCCACCGCCGTAGACGGCGGCGGCGGAATCTCCACCGGTGGTGGCGGAATCTCCACCGGTGGTGGCTCCACCACCAAAACAGGAGGAGGTCCATTATTATTAATCCCGCGGAGAAGAAGGTCCATGCGAGAGTAAAGCGGCCACGAAGAAGCCGCCGCCGCCGCGTCAGCGGCGGCGGCGGCGGCGGACTCCGAGCGGTACCTCTTCTTCATGGACTCAATCTTGTTCTTGCACTGCGTCTGCGTCTTGGCCGACTTATTATTACCACCACCACCGCCGTCGCCGCCCCTGCAAGAAACATGCTTTGCCACGTCATCCCAATCCTGCCCCTTCAGCTTCGCCCTATTTCTGAGCGTCCATTTAGCCTCGTAAGCCTCCAGTAATGACGAAACTGCCCCTTCACTCCATTCATCTCTCTTCAACCTGTCGTTTGTTGCAGCAGCAGTATTATTATTATTAGTTGCAACTGTAATTATATGTTTTCTTGGGGACTGATCTGTAAATATTATTTCTTTAGGGTTTTGATATGAGGGGGGGAGAGATGGTGGTGGTTGTGGTGGGGTTTCTTGATTTTTGTGATTATGATGATCATGATTATGATCTCTCTCCATCTTTCTCTCTCTCTCTCTCCCTATATCTCTCTCAATCTCTCTCTCTCCTTGACATTTTTTTATACTACACTCTTTTTAGCTGCTAACATGGTAATGAAATATGAAGGGGTTAAAACATAAGTGGTAATAGGGGGACAATGGAGGAGCCACTAGCATTTTTGGGCTATAAGTTTAGACTTTAGAGTGAGAAAAAGGTGAGTATAAATTAGTGGATTATTATTTAGAAAAAAAAAAAAAGAAAGATGGAGAAAATATATAGCCACTAGCTACCTTTGTGTAGATGCTATACTACTACTTAACAATTGGAAAAAAAGAAAAAAAAAAGATAAATTTATAAAGCAATTATAAGTAGTATCTATACCACCATAGGCTGTGGAAAATAATGGTTTGATTAATATATCTAATTGGAAATCATGATAAGAATTTATATTGTTCTACATATATTCCATTTAGATGTTATATGAAGTTCTAACGCGCATTTTCGAACGGTTTTTTTGTCGTCGGAAAAGAAAAAATTATATTCGTAACGGATATATTTGTTAGAAAATGACTTTCTCTTTTAGTGTAGTGGGCATGGAAAGATCATTTAATTTGAAGTCACGTTTTGATCAAGCTCAATGGTTAAAGACTTAATTGGATTTGACTCCATGATGAAATAAAGTTGGAATATACTTTAGTACAGAGTTTTACTTTGCACCTCTGAATTGTGGAAATTATGGGGCGTGTTGTATACACATTCTTGAATTACGAAACGTACTAAATATTTCCCTATATTTTCTGGTCAAACTTACAAAAATATAAAGACATTAGTTTTGTAATGTTTTCTTGTGCAATTACAATTTTACCCCACATGTAATCTATGATAAATATATGTGAATTTTAGTACTTGGAAATATTTCAGCCAAAATAAGATATACTACGTCAGCCGTGTGTCTCTTTCATTGTTTCTCCATCATAACTCATCTTGCAAAAGAATACTTGGATGATTTTTTAAGCAATTGTTTAGCTTATAATATTTTATTAACTCGAGCATATTTTTTTAGGTTATAATCGCATATTATTTTTTAAAATCCATCTTGTAGGTCTGTTTAAAGAGTTTGAATATGTTGGGGGTTTGACTTACATTGAGAGAGATGTTTACCCTGATTCGATGTCCTATTTTGAGATAATTGGTTTAATTAAATAAATTGGGTATCCAGTTACTAATGTGGTTTGTTTAGGATTCCCATATGAAATTTAGCTCATGATGACAACTAGAGTTGAACATTATAGTAAAATTAAAAAGAGAAAAATGAGGAAGAAAGAACTAATTTCAAATAAAAAAAAAGGGTGGAAAATAAAGGTAAAATAATGAGGCACATAAAAGGTTTCAACCCTTACACAATATATATAGCCACCAGAAGGGTAAAAAGTTTAAAAAAAGGTGAAGGCTATAGTAAATATTGGTAATAAGAGAGTTGGCAGGTGACATCAGCATATTTAAACGAAATGAAAACGATGAGGGGTACTTGGTACATTTTGTAATTAAGGGGTGCATTTGCGACACCCCCCTAACTCAGGGGTGCAAAGTGAACTTTGCACTATAATTTATTACATTATGTGATTGTTTTTTTTTTATTGAATTGAATATACGTGCGAGAGTATCAACTCCGACCTTAACTCAACTCGACAAGAATGAGCACTACCTAGCATTTCTCTTTCGTTAAGATTAGTCTAAGGTTCAAATTATGTTCTTTCCCTACTTAAAAAAAAAATCATGTCCATTCCCTCTACCATTTGTTCCAAATAAATTTCAAAAAATGAATAAAAATGAAAAATAAGAATAAAAAGAAATAAAGAGTTATCTAATAGGATTTGATTCATTTACATTCATGTCATTATACACTAAATATAATAAAGCAAAATAAAATTTTAAAAAAATTACTACATGTTCTAAAAGAAAAGAAAAATAAGATTTTGGAAAAAAGTGGAAATCATCTAAAGTGGGTGGTGGCAAATGAAAGAACAAGACTATAGGTGATCTAGTCAAATGATGTAATAATATCACTCCTAACCTTTTTTTTAGTGTCATCTTTTTGTGAGTATATGTGTTGGTTTAGTGTAATAGTGAGAGTGTGAATTTGTGGAATTTGGCAGTATGCTAGCGTTGATATCAAGCCAACCATGACATCCACCCACCCATCCATGGTGGTGGTGGTGGTGGTGGCCGCCATTCACGTGGTGTTGTCACCCACCCCACCCCCCACCCCCCACCCCCCCCCCCTCCCCCCACCCCCCCAAGCCAATAGGAAAACCCCTCAATTATTTAGCTACCCTTTTTCAAGTCTTTTTTTTTTTTCCTTTTTCCTTGTATTTGGTGACCTTTCATCTATGTGGGGGATTAAAAACTAGCATATTTTTTCTAAGGAAAAAAAGTGTCTTTTGTATATAGGCATTCAATCTTAGGAAATCTTTCTTTTCCTAGATACTTTCTTTTATTTTATATATGGCACCTTGCTCTAAATTATATATGATTATAATCTCTTGTGTGTAAAATATGCAACTTGACATCAATGTTCCACTTAGTTTTATTGAGTTCATATTTTGGTCTAATTTATGCTATTTTCGGATCGAAATCGGCAGAAATCTCGGATTTTTTTTTTTTTATGTTTATTTACCTATAATATAAATACATAGTAATACTTATATTATAATTGTGGTTTTTGAAAATAAAAATTGAAATTGTTGAAAATTAAAATCGAATTGAAATTTGGAATCCCATATACATTCTTTCAGATCCAACAAAAATCGAAAAAGTTGAAAATTAAATTTTTCGAAATTCAAAATGAAGAATTTTGTTGCACAATCGACAAAATTTTGGTTCATGATTGAGCTATATAACACTGACACGGAAACGGTGATACGAGAAAACGGAGAAACACACCCGGGATGACGGGATTTTCCAAAAATAATAGGGATACAAGAGTTTGGGGGAAACGTGTAAATATTAAAATCATATGGCTATATTTATAAATATTTTTATGCTACATAAACATATATAAGCTTTTATTTATATATAAATTATTTTTATATATTTTCATAAACATATTCAAAATAAATTTTACCATCAGTTTGCAATTGATCATTAAACCGTGTAAATAATTAGGGAAGTAACAACAATATTTGAACATTTGCCATTCAATTATTCAAACACGTTTCTAACTATTTAGAAATTTCAAAATACCCCCTAAGGTGTCCAGCATGTGTCGGACAGGTAACGTGTCTGAAATACGGAAACTTTAAGAAACCAAAGTTTTCGTGGTACTTATAGTTAATTAGAGATTGTAGTTAATTGACGAGCATTCTCAACTTTCATGGACCAGAACCAACAGTGGGCTGAAAAATGGCTACATCATACCTTACAACATCAAAATTTTGGACTATATATAACATCAAAATCCGGATTATCAACTACTAGAGATATATCCCATCCCAAATAAAAGTCTTTTGGCAATCTTTTATCTACTTTCCTTAACAAATCTTTTAAATAAGTGAGGCAAAGAGATTCTAATCAAAGCGGTTATACACACTATTCTAGCGTATGCAATGGGTTGCTTTAAACTCGTGAAATATTTTGCTAAGGAAATCGAGCAATTAATTTCCTAATTTTGGTGGGAAGATAGTAATGGACGATGCATCCATTGGACATGCGAGTTAGTGAGCTAATAATTGATGGAGAAACAAGCTATTGGAATAATGTTCTAAATAGATAGAGTTTGTTAGAAGAAGATTGGCGGCTTGTTACGTTCATTCCTTCGAGGAAATCGAGAAATGAAGTATACAAATCTGGAACTATAATCAAAATAGGCGGTTCTCTGTCCGAAGTGCTTATCACTTCGCACACCGATTAGGGGAGGAGGTTATAAACTCAACGGCTAGTAGCTCTTCCAGAGGTGAATAAAATATCAGAAAGTGGTTATGGACTATAAACCTTCCAAGTAAAATCAAAATATTTAGATGGCGCACATGCAACTTCTTCCTACTCAAGCAAATGTAATGAAAAAAGGATCGCGGTGGATGACCTATGCATTTATTGTGGAAACAAAGCGGATGGCATATCCCATTGCCTTGCACGATGCTCTTTCTCATGACATGTTTGGGCGAAAAGCAATGTCCCCTGGACAATTAATAAATGGGATGGAGAAATTTTGTTGGACATGATTTTACGCATAAAAAAGTCGACTGAAGCGAGAAAATTTGAGGAATGTTTGTTAATCTGTTGTGCATTATGGTTCTCTCGCAACAAAAATATTTTTGAAGGGCAACCAAGGAAAGATGTGGAAGTAATCCTTTTCGTGTAACAATTATGTCAACCATCTGCTAGGATCCTAAATGTAAACGTAGGAGGTGCAGCTCTTTTGAATCAATATCTTATAGCTCGCTACCTACCACCTCCATCGTCTCTTGCGTGCTCGAACGAGCTGGCGAAATTGTTGCTCGAACATCCCAGAGACGTTGTTTAGCGAACTTGGTACACAAGCTTTCTTTCGGCGAGCTTTTAAAGGAGGTCATATCTTTGATGCACATTAGGTCGGTTGGTCCGATAAATCTCTCTCCACCCATACACTTTGTCCTTACTATATTAAATAAGCCCAATATTAAAAAATTTAGCCCAACTTTACGAAAGTGACCCCATCAATAGGTAGCATAACCCCAAAACTATGACCTTGATCGATCACATAATTTTGGTACACATTTATCATGACCAACTATTCTTCTGGTGGTCAACAGAAAAGATTGTGAATCGAGTACTAAGATCTTGATCATATGTGAAGAAGAGTAAAAAGTAACTTTATGTGTGAGAGTGACACAAGATTTACGAATTCAAAAGCATCCAACAACAGAGTAAAAATCAGCACGCAAAAGCTGTCAGAAAACTGATGAAAATATCACCAACTTCAGACAAAACTAATCCAAACAACCAAACCCGTGACAATTTCCAATTCTAATTTTGGCAACACTGCCCTCACGTTGTTTTCTTTTTTGTTTGTTTTTTGGCCACTGTCGGCATAGAAATTAATTAATCCAAACGAAAACACAAACTAATTAATTAATTCACTTGTTGCGCGTGTCTCTAGCTGCACGCCTCACGCGCCACCCCGAGCCTGGAGTTCGGCACGTCGATGAGTATGCGGTGGTTCTGCTGCTGGAAGCTTGCGATCACGTTCAGGACGGAGTTCACGTTCCCGTCGGGCGCGGCCGCCATCGCCAGGCACGACGTGGTCCCGACGCTGCTCCGGATGACGAAGTTGTCCTGGGGCAGCGTCACGTTCATCCCCGCGAACATGAACGTCACGGTGGGGACGCTGATCGGCGCGCCCGCGTAGCACGTGTCGAACCCGCCGAGCGACGACACCGTGGCGTTCCCCATCCTCCGGCGCACCTCGTCCCTCACGGCGACGTACGCCGGCCTCACCAGGCTCGTGAACACCGTCCCGGAGTCGAACACCGTCCCGGCCCCGGAGACGGGGTCGTACGCGAACGCGGAAGGCGGGATGGCCACCACCCTCCGCCCGACCCTAATGGCGACGAGGTTCACGTAGTAGAGAGACGATCGCCTCGGGTTCCTGAGGAGCGGAGTCGTCTTGATTCTGATTGGCTGGCTGTGTGGGCCCAGCCTCAGGTTGCCGGTGAAGTTGACGGACTTGTAGCTGGGCAGGCAGTACGAGAATGTTGACTGGTAGAGGCTCACGCTCTGTGAAAGTAGCGATAGCGGGCCGCGGCCCAAGCCGAGCAAACCCTGAGCCGGGAAGGATGAGCCGGTGGTTGTGCGGACGCAGCCGAATGTGTAGCCGTGGACGGAGTCGGCTGCGAGTGTGATGTTGTCCTGCGCCAAGGTGGCGGATATGGCTGAGCTGCCGTATGTCACGTTGAAGCCGCAGGCGGCGCCACCGCAGCTCGGGTTGGGTACCTGAGCATTGGATTCTGATTTAAGTCACGTGATTTCTAAACATGATCACGTGTGTTTTCTTTGTAATTTTTTTATTTTATTCCTTTGAAAAGAAAAATCTAGATTCATATTCACAAGGGATTAGTTATGTTGTTTTTTTGTATAATGGATTTATTAGTCTATTACAAATTAGTCAATTAGTCAAATTAAGGGTAAATTACGAAAAAACCACGGACTTCAACTAAAAAATGAAAAACACCATCACCTATTAGCAATTACCAAAAACCCCCTAAGATTTGTTTCCGTTGCGACTTTTCATGATTTTTTTTAATTTCAGGGAATAGACTTTATACAATTTCAGATATTTTCTTCTTATTTCTCACCTATTTAATAGAAGGTATAATAAACTGTACACACTTTCTGTTATAAAATCCGATCAACAGTTAATCTGAGGGGATTAATAGATTGTACACTACAGATAAGCGAGGGTGTTTTTCGTTATTTAACTTAAGTTCAGGGTGTTTTTCGTAATTTACCCTCAAATTCAGGGGTTTTTTCGTAATTTACCCTCAAATTAATTACTAATTAGCAGTGAAGTGGAAGATTAATGTAGTCAGTGTTCACGGGCCACTCTATTATCCTTACAAGAATGATAGCACATAAACAGAACAAACAATAACAGCTGTCAAAATCCAACAGACACTACACCACCAGAACTGGTGGCGCGTAGGCGCGTGACAAGAAAAATAGAACATCGGAAAGATGAAATATTAAATATATAAAATATGTTACCTGGTTGCATTGTGGAGCGCCGCAGGGTAGGGGTTTGAAGGAGGAAGACTTGGCGTAGTTAAAGGTGGCGGAGGAGCAGCCGACGCAGCCGGAGCAGGGGATCCAGGCGGCGTCGTTGCTGGTGTCGACGGCGACGAACAATGTCTGAGCAGGTGTGCCGATCTTGGCCCTGACAACGTAGGTGGGGTTCTGGGTAACCGCCCTGCCGGAGGCTATCGGCACGACGGAGCGGCCGGCGACGAGGCTGGACAGGTACTGCAGCCTGGATTTGTCGTTCGACTGCATTTGCAGCACGGAGTCCTCCCATGAGAGCGCCGCCGCCGCCGCCGCGGTTTTGAACGGGGAGCAGGGGCTGTTGACGTGGAGGACTTGGAGGTTTGAGCCGTGGTCTGTTACGTCACAGCTCGGTGACTGTAGCAACCCCTGTGCTGGTGAGAAGAAGAGAATTGCTAGTGAGAAGAAAAGTGCATTCATCATTGAATCAGGGTTGGGTGGGGGGTGGGGTGGGTGGGGGGGGTGAGGGGTGGGTTAGTGTAGTGAGGGTGATCAGTGGGTTGGTATTTATAGGTGGGAATGTACTTGTTCAGTGTGTGATTGTGTGTTGGGGGTAGGAATGTAAATGTACATTGCGGACACTTTATAATATGTATTATTATTTAATTAATTAATACAATGGTGGGAATGTAATAAATTTGTAATGAGAAAATAGATTGGTACATGCTATGAGGGTTTGAGCAGAAGTAATTACATATTGCAAAAAAAAAAAAAAAAACAATAATAATAATATAAAAATAAACAATATAATTACATGCTTTTTTTTATGGAAGTGGATTTGGCAAATTGAACCGGATCACCAAAGAAGGTCAGACCCAGTTCGACGGTCCATCGCGCAATGAACATAAAAGGGACGGGTTTGAAAGAAGTTATGTCTAGAAGGTTATTTGATTAAAGACACGCTACTCAAGGATACACAAAGAATAAACAGTCCTCGTAAGACCAATCTCATAACTTAAGAGCAACCCATAAACTACGAATTTCGAATATGGAGGATTTTGATTTCGTTATTAAAAAAAAAAATAGATATCCCATAACTAAAGAAAAAGGAGAGACCTACCAATGGTGGGCTCGTGAAATCCTAATTCTATATATACATTTTCGGTACAAGAGATTTTCGGGCACGTTTTCTTACAGTAATTATCTCCCAAAAATCTCAACTCCATTAAAAAATTCTTTTTTGAGGACCTTCTCCGATAAACGAAGGAGATAGATATTGAAGGAAACTTGACTGCATACTAAATTACGTGATCATTTTAATATATTATATATACAAAATTCATAATAACGTTATCTTATTTCTTGGAAAAAGATTGTGACATTCATAGATAACAAAACTGATTTCACTAAAGTATCTCTATCAGAAGTGGATAATGAATTACGTACTTGGATCAAAACATAACATCAAACTAAGTTGTCTCAAATTGTGAGGAAATAGAAGATTATGTAGATTTTTAATAAAATTTCAATCTAGTCCCTACAATTTATAAAATATATATAAAAACAAGTTATTTGTATTAATATTTTTTTTTATCTCGAATTAAGAGCGTCAAATCAAGAATGTGCACACAAGCCTCCAGGGGAGGGGCGGACCCAGGTAAGGTTTTCTTGGGGGGCAGAAATATAGGGGTAATTTAGGAGATAATTTTTTTTTTGTTTTTAGGGACTAAAGTGTACAAAATTAAAAGTTTGGGGGGCGAAAGTGTATAAACTAATACATAAATACCCAAAAAAAAAAACAGCTTAAAAAAAATCTTGGGGGGCGGGTTATTTCTTTGAACACTTGATGAATCTTATTTCTTTGAACACTTGATGAATCTTATTACACCGGGTGAATATTTATCGTTGATCTACACATACCTACGTAAATGTGGGTATACATAAATAGTAACGATTTATTAAGACCCCGTTTGGTTGCCAAGATAAACCATGATTAACTAAATAGGTTAACTTAATTTGATGTTTGGTATCCCCAATAAATTGCCGGGTCGACCCGCCAAAATTATATAATCATGGTTTATCTTGTCTTATCTGGCTTATCTTGCCTTCTAATGAGTTTTTTTTTTGTTGGACGTTGCAAGCTTCAATAAAATAATTGAGTTTTATTAGATTATTTAATCTTATCTTGCCAACCAAACGGGGCCTAAGTGTACTTCATCCGGTATAGCATAGTATAGACCACACAAGGCTCTGCGAGCCTTACTCAAATATTCGTGGATTTGACACGTTGTTGTTCAGCTAAATCTTTTAGCCGATATTTTCGAAAAAAATGAGGGCATAAGCAAATTAATATCAAGTCTACACTCAGTTCCGATTGTTGCCCAAATTTTCTTCTTTAAATTTGGACATGGATGTAAATGAAACTTATGTTTAAAAACTTGTTTTGATGTAATATAACCTTAGTATTTTTGTGAATACAAAAAGGGGAAATTGAAAAGAAAAAAAAATTAAATAAAAAATCAAGGGTGTGCACGTGTACACCATCACACCATACCACCACCTGCTCCCCTAATTTGATGTATAAACGAAAATGAAATCGATGTCAATGCAAGTTTTATTGCACATATTACTTGGTTGATTAAGTATAACAAAATTGAATTTCAAGAACCAACTAAAATCGATCAATATCAGACTTTATATTTGATTTTGATTATTGAAAATTAAATGATCAAGGTTAAAATCTTGGTATTCATCCAATTTTTTATTTCTAATAATTAAAGCTTGAATTTAAAAAAAAAAAATAAGGAAGGAATAATTCTAGTGATGTGGGGCTGAAATTGTATAGGGTTATTTGAAAACCTTACTACATTGTATTCCATTTATTTATTTATTTCAATTCAACTTTGCGTGTGATATATGATATGATGGCATATCCTAGATCCTAATGCATTTGACGGTGCAGTCACGTGCGAAGTGATAATATTTTGAGGCATAGTTCACTTTGAACCTCTGTATTATCGGTTGTGTTCCATTCATACCCCTCAATTACAAAATGTATCAAATACATACTGTTGGCGCCATATTTCCGACCATTGAAGATCGAGGAAATCCGCCAAGTTTTGGAATTAAAAGATTGGCAAAGATTTGTTTCCATATTTATTTTGGAATTTATTAGAGTCCTATTCTTATAATACTTCTATTAGGACTTAGATTTATTTCCATGTATTTCATTCTAGTTAGGTATCTTTTGTACTTATCTAGAATAGAAGTAGAAATCAACTAGGATTCTATTACCTAGTTAAATAGATTTCTTGGGGTTCAAGTTAGGTCTTAGGGCTTATTTTCGTGGCTATATAAGCCTCCAAGACATACAAGAACCGTGGGCATTATTTGGGAGAAAAACCTCTTCATAGCATCGAAGTTTTGCCAAGGCGTTCTGCGGAGCAGGACTGTGCCATCGTTGCACAGTGCCAACATATACAGATTTGCTGTATAGATCGCAAGGGAGATCAGCCGCGTTTTCTGAAGGGAGTTCAGGCTTGAAGAAAGTTCAAGGCACGCGGGTGGAGCTGCTGTTGGAAGAAACACGAAGTTCGAGTTGTGTACAAGAACGGCATATTACATAAAGAGGGAGTCTTTAGTGTTTTTAATAAGTCCTATTAATGTACACTGTAAATCTGAACTAGTGAAATCGTGTTTGCAGGTCCACGTGGATGTAGGGCACATTTGTGTCTGAACCACATTAATTCCTTGTGTTCATTTATTTGCTTTAAGTAGTTTATAACTGTGTTAACACAAGAATTATAGTTGTAACTGAATACTGTTTCCACAACTTAACTGTTACAACTTAGGTTAATTGATTTCTATAGGCATATAAATCAACAATTGGCATCAAGAGCCTCTCACTAGATAAACATAGTGTGTGATTTTGGGAATTTGATTTATTTGCCATTTTCTTCCATAGGTACTATGAATGCTCATATGGCAGGCGGTTCCACGACTCGCCCACCACTGCTTACTGGAACCAATTACTCTTATTGGAAGACCAAGATGAAGATGTTCATCAAGTCAATGGATGAAGACGCATGGCGCACAGTTCTGACTGGCTGGAAACGACCTGTTGCCACAGATGAAAAAGGAATTCAAACTGAGAAACATGAAAAAGACTGGAGCAAAACTGAACAGATTGCCGCAAATATGAATTCCAAAGCATTGAATGCCATATTCAATGGAATTGATATCAATCAATTCAAAATCATCTCAGCGTGTGAGTGTGCCAAGGAAGCATGGGAAAAACTTCAAACAGCCTATGAGGGGACTACCTCTGTTAGATTATCAAAACTTCAGATGCTTGCTACTCGTTTTGAGGATCTTCGGATGGAGGAAACTGAAACCGTGAGCGATTTCAACTCCAAATTATGCGACATCGCAAATGAAGCCCATGGCCTCGGTGAAACTTACCCTGAAGTAAAACTTGTTCGTAAAGTGCTGAGATCTATGCCAGACCGGTTCGCATATAAGGTCACTGCTATAGAGGAAGCAAGTGATGTGGACTCATTGCGGCTTGAAGATCTGATCGGAAATCTACAGACCTTTGAAAACAAGCTGAACATCAGTAGAATGGATAAAGAGAGAAAAATCGCTTTACAAACTGTGTCTGTTGTGACACCATCCGTGCCCTCAGCTCCCATGACAGCACTCGAAGTCAAGCTTACAAAATCCATGTCTCTAATAGCCAAAAACTTCGGAGAACTCGTGAAAATGAATGGACATCCCAGAAGTCCTACAAACAAGCGAGAAGTTAGGAAGGGGATTCGATGTAGAGAATGTCGTGGCTATGGTCATATTCAATCTGAATGTGCAAACACTCAGAAGAAGCAAGGAAAATCACTTGCTACAACCTGGAGTGACGATAACTTTGAATCTGATGATGAAAGTGAAGCAAGTGATGCTGAAACTAGTATTGACTTCTGTGGTACATGCAGGGTTACTGACGTGACACAAGATGTTGTCACATGCACTGAACCACCACACCTCAGGTATGCTACTCGTAATCTCGTGAATCATAGAAATTTAAACACAATTTTTTTGCCCACAGGAGAAGAAGATTCAGAGGATGATGAAGAATGCTCCATTGAGATGATTCAACAGCAACTGAATGATCTTCTAAAGAAATGTCATGAGGTTAGTGATGAAAACAAGCGTTTGAAGGAGAAAGTAAAGGAACTGGAAGAGGAGAATGAAACAGTTAAAGTCAACCTGAAGGCCAAAATCGATGAGCTTGAGTTGGAAAATGAGGCACTGGAGGTAAAACATGATTTTGCTTTGAAAGATATTGACAATCTAAAAGAATTGTTGAGACATTTGCGAAACAACGATTGCAATAAGACAAGGCAGATCAAGAAAAATCCTCCTTCAATGAAAACTGCTGAACCCTGCCTCAACCTGAAGTGTGACAACTCCCCTGTCGCAACAACGTTAGAGGCGTCAGTCAGTAAGTTAAATCGCACTACGATTCTTCCTTCAAAAAGGTTAGATGAAATTTTAAATGCTCATCCCTCAAATCCTGATAAACTTGGTCTTGGCTATATTGGGAGTAAGTTCGATAGTAAACCTAATCCAAATCGAAAAATTAATTTTGTGAATAATACTGTCAACCCTACTTCACAACATGTTGCCTCACAGTCTTATACAAAAAAGTTTGTGCCAACTTGTCATTTCTGTCACAAAGTAGGACATGTTAGGCCAAAATGCTTTAAAAGATGGAAATTGATAAATAAGAGTTTAGCATATCAATCATCCAATTCCGCTGCATGGGATCACAATTCCCAAAGAAGATACTCTGATAATAAATGGATGAATAAGTATAATGCAAACTGCTTTCCTGCTATTCTTTCTTTAAAAGCATGTACTACGAACTCTTGGTATTTTGATAGTGGTTGCTCCAAGCATATGACAGGTGTACCTAATTACTTGAAGAACCTGCATAATGTGTCTGGTGGACAAGTTACTCTTGGTGATGGAAACAAGGCCTTTGTGAAAGGAGAAGGTAACTTGGATGTTGGAGGATTACCTAACCTTGACAACGTTCTGTATGTAGAGGGTTTGAAATCAAACCTACTCAGCGTAAGTCAGCTATGTGATCTATACGACTCAGTGTTGTTCACCAAGCGTAAGTGTGAAGTGTTTGATCGAAACCACAGGTGTGTTCTATCTGGTTATAGATCCTCTGATAATTGTTATAAAATTGATCAAACTGACCAAGTTGAACAGTGTCCCCTCACCACCTCTGATATCACAGATATGTGCTGTCATCGACTGGGGAATTTGAATTTTCAGGATCTAACACGAAATATTAATGCAGGTTGTGTGAAAGGTGTTCCCCAACTAAACTCCAATACACCAGATTTATGTGGCAAATTTCTAATGGGGAAACAAACTGAGAGTATTGGAAGAGAAATACCAGAAGACAAAATCACAGAAGTATCAGTACCGACATCTTATGTCACAACTGAAAATGTTACCCCTGGTAAAGAAGGTATGAAAACTTGTAATAAGCCCAAGGTTGACTACCAGGAAATGGTCAGGTATGTCTATCTCACTTCCACTGTTGAACCAAAAAACATCAAAGAATCGATTCTTGATGAATTTTGGGTGTTAGCCAAGCTTGAGGAACTTGAGCAGTTTTCTCGAAATGACATGTGGGAACTGGTTCTGAGCAATGAAAAGGTAAAGCAACTAGATGATGAGATATTTATCTCACAGAGCAAATATGCCAATAACGTGGTAAGTAAATTTGGGTTGAAAAAGGCAAAGCCTTTAACAACACCAATGACCTCAATTGAGAAGTTGGGACGAGATTGTGATGGCACAGACGTTGATTCCACAATATACAAGAGCTTGATAGGAAATTTGTTTTATCTTTCTGCTAGTCGATATGATATTTGTTTCAGCGTAGGTATTTGTGCTTGGTACCAAGCAAGCCCTAAAGAGAGTCATTTGAGTGTTGTAAAGCGCATTATCAGAAATGTTAGTAGAACTCCCAAATTGAGAAAATGGTATTCAAAAGATACTAACAATTGTCTTGCAGGGAATAGTGATGCTGACTGGACAGGATATGTGGATGACAGAAGAAGCATCATAGGAGGTTGTGTCTACATGGGTAACAATTTGGTATCTTTGTACAGTAAGAAACAAAATTCCATTTCCTTATCTAATGTTGCGTGTGAGTACATAGCTGCAGGTAGTTGTTGCACTCAACTTCTTTGGATGCAACATATGTTAAATGCCTATGGCTTTCATGAAAAACTCCTGCATATCTTCTGTGATAATGAAAGTGCTATAAATATCTCAAAAAACCCTGTCCAACATTCTCGAACCAAACACATAGATCTTCGACACCATTTCATCAGGCAATTAGTTGAGCAGAAACGTGTGACTATAGATTATGTGTCCACAGACAATCAACTAGCTGATATTTTCACAAAGCCTCTTGATTTCCTTAGGTTTGATTCCTTGCGTAAAGCGCTTGGAATTTTCCATGTGCAAAACTGAATTTTCTATGATAGTGCAATTAATGTTTGTGTCCGGATTGCACTTGAATTCTTTAATCGGACATTATATGTGTCACCTAAATGTGACATCATTGTTTTTGGACTAGGAATCATTGAAGGTTCATTTTGACTAATTGTTTGTGTGTTAGTTTTTGTGAATTAATTTTTGTTTCCACAGATAACCATAATAGAAGTGTGCTGCCCCCTCTATCGGGAGTGATCAATGACTAAGACCTCATTCATCTCAAAGATCATACCTCTATTGGGAGAATTATGCTACCGCATATGCATCTCTGACTTCTATTTAAAAGCTATGTGGATTCTTAGGGAGGTTGCCCTCCTAATGTTTGCTTGAACATCATATCAACAAAAAAAAAGGGAGGAGAAGAAAAATAGTTCGAATTCAAAAAAAAAAAAAAAAAAAGGAGGAGAAGAAGAAGAAAAATAGTCCAAAATTCAAAAAAAAAAAAAAAAAAACAAAAAAAAAAAGGTTGGGATGATATTCAAGCATATATTAGGAAATTCTCCTTGAAGTACACGATCGAATTGCTGTGCTAATCGCATGCGCATTCATAACCCTAATAATATTACCTAAATTATGGTTTATTGAGTATGGTCATGGGGTTATAGTCATATCGTGCATCCAAGAGCTTGATCGGTGGCCTTCTATTGTGATTTTCTTTAAGATTATAAAATTAATTCATGAAAACCAAGCCCTCAATCTTTTAATCTTGTGATCTTCTTGATTATCTTTTCCTTAAAAGATGTGATTTTTTTCTTTCTTTCAAATTTTTTGGGCTTTGTGAATTTTTTTGGCTACTAGTTGTCTCTGGCCACGTGTCTATGGCCATGTCATCTGCCTCCTCTATTTTTTGTTGTTTCGTGTGGAGAATATCTTGTTTGTTATTGGTCACGGATTTTGTGGGATCTTCTTCTGATTTGAAAATATTCGGTATTTGAAGAGTCCTCTCTTTTTCTGCCTCTTTTCTCGATCTCTGTGCTTTAAATATCTGCCCCTTCTAGGGTTTCTGAGTTTATTGTGGCCTCTGGCTGACTGTTGGTACATGGCTGTCTTGATACGTGATATGTTTGAATCTCTGAAGAAACGTTTGGGAATATATCATGATATTTGTGGGATCTGTTATCATCCTATCTTTTGGGCTTCTAGGATTTCTCAATATTTCTTACACTCGACCTCTCTCTCCAATATCTCTCTATGTTTTTCAAAAGCTACTCGTCTCTTCTCTTCTCTGTGCTCCACAGATTTACTACGGAAAGAGACAAATCAGTCGAGGGGTCTGAAATGAGGAAGCACAAACAACTGTCCATCGCCATCCGACAAGAAGTCTGGAAAAACGTCAAGGTCTGTGACGACAACAGTGGTCTCTGTAGTTCCCATCTCTCTCGTGGCAACAATACCGGAGCCCATACACATGTGCAGTCACCAGCCCCAAGCTCCAAATAAGGTGTTGTCTCTGATCCGCTGGACAATATTATGTTTGAAAGTGATCCTTCCATGTCTAAGCCAGAAGATGTTGGTGGTGAATTAAGACCATGTCGCAATTGAAGAAGTTACTTTCAGCACCCATGCGCAGCTTCGCCGGCCTCAAAGGAAGTTTGAGAGCAATTATGGTCTTGAGGATGAGTCATACGCTTCGAGTGGCCACCAATCTCTTTCTGAGCAGACTTATGCTACCTTTACTGCCGTACATCCAACTAGATCTGAGTCATCAAAATCTTCACGGAATCCTAACTTTCTGTTGATTCTCCGTTGTTGGGTCTCGCGGTTACTTGCGAAGGGAAATTTTTCAATGTGGCTCCTGAATTGAATAAAGATTTTTACCGGTGTTAGAATCAAATTACTGTTAAGCCCTTTGTGTCAATGACACCATAGCCGTTGTGATCACTGTATGCTGGGTTTCACTGAAGCGTCACTCATGCCGTTTTTATCAACATTGGGGAGTACATCTTTGCTCAAAATGGAGCTCTTGCTAACTCTCGCACAAAATGTTGGAATGTCTGTCTTTTCCCTCGTTGATCTATCACTCGCTGTCACAACATTTCTTAGTGGGAACTACAGCTTCTATGCTTGAACGACCAATCACTATTCATCCTAAGGTATTGGTTGGGCATTTTGATGATCCTCAAGAAGATTATTTGTCTGTGGTCCAGGTTGCTCTCAAGGCGAACAAGAGTTTACTTAATGACTCTGCCTCTATGACCTCTACTGTTGCTCCTGAAATTTGTGTATCAACGAGGATTTTACAAAACTTCACATTGGTGTGTTAGCCAATTCCTGAACCGAGCGTGAGCATTTGTCGTTTCCTTCACTGATCTATCAGCTCTTGATCAAACAAGGCCTGTCCAATCGTGATGCCACTCTGTTGGATCCTCCTGGCCGTCCAATCATTATCCATGGTAAGGTCCTTTATGAACATTTTGCTGATTTGCCTCCTGTCGATCCTTCTGCTGTTCAGACGGCCCCTCGCGCGAAAAAGACTCCCATTGTCTCTGCCTCTGTTCTGCCGCCAGTTGATGTGGTTACCAAAGATGCGCTCACCCGTTTTTAGGAGTCTATCCAGGCTCAGCTTGCTCAGGGATTTTCGTCTATTCAGTACCAGCTGCTTACGACTTTGGCACAGTCTGGTCAGAAAGGGGGAGTAGCAACAACTCCAGATGCGTCTAGCAGTTCTCATGATAATGATCTGCTCTCCGACTATGATTATTAAGGGAAGTTTCCTTGAAAAACCCTTTTTGTTGTCCTTTTAGGACTGTTATTGTTATGATTACTTCCCTACCTTTTGGATATCACCTTGGTTATCTTTATTTTGTGCCTTGGGCTTGTTTTGGATAACTTTGTGTTGCAGGAAATTTCTCTGTTGCAACTTCTATTGTACTAACAGTATGTGATGCAGGGGGAGTTAGTCATTTCTGCAAAGAGAGAAAATCTCATATGCAGGGGGAGTTCTTGTTAAATATGGATTCTGACCAATCTATGCCAAAGGGGGAGATTGTTGGCGCCATATTTCCGACCATTGAAGATCGAGGAAATCCGCCAAGTTTTGGAATTAAAAGATTGGCAAAGATTTGTTTTCCATATTTATTTTGGAATTTATTAGAGTCCTATTCTTATAATACTTCTATTAGGACTTAGATTTATTTCCATGTATTTCATTCTAGTTAGGTATCTTTTGTACTTATCTAGAATAGAAGTAGAAATCAACTAGGATTCTATTACCTAGTTAAATAGATTTCTTGGGGTTCAAGTTAGGTCTTAGGGCTTATTTTCGTGGCTATATAAGCCTCCAAGACATACAAGAACCGTGGGCATTATTTGGGAGAAAAACCTCTTCATAGCATCGAAGTTTTGCCAAGGCGTTCTGCGGAGCAGGACTGTGCCATCGTTGCACAGTGCCAACATATACAGATTTGCTGTATAGATCGCAAGGGAGATCAGCCGCGTTTTCTGAAGGGAGTTCAGGCTTGAAGAAAGTTCAAGGCACGCGGGTGGAGCTGCTGTTGGAAGAAACACGAAGTTCGAGTTGTGTACAAGAACGGCATATTACATAAAGAGGGAGTCTTTAGTGTTTTTAATAAGTCCTATTAATGTACACTGTAAATCTGAACTAGTGAAATCGTGTTTGCAGGTCCACGTGGATGTAGGGCACATTTGTGTCTGAACCACATTAATTCCTTGTGTTCATTTATTTGCTTTAAGTAGTTTATAACTGTGTTAACACAAGAATTATAGTTGTAACTGAATACTGTTTCCACAACTTAACTGTTACAACTTAGGTTAATTGATTTCTATAGGCATATAAATCAACACATACCTCTCTATATTGTCTGGTCTATATATATATATATATATATACACATTAGTTTTACAATGTTTTCTCGTGCAATTACAATTTCACTCTCAACTTTAGTTTATGGGTAATATATATGAACGTTAGTACTTAACAATATTTTAGCCAAAAAAAAAATAATTAAAAGGTCACTATCTCCTTCATTTTTCTCAACATAATTCATCTTGCAAATAGTACTTTGATGACTATTTAAGCAATTGTTTAGCTTATTTTAATATTTTATTAACTTGATCCTATTGTTTTTTAAAGTTATAATGGTAGAGAATTTTTTTGTAATTAAAATCTATTATGGAAGCATGTTTACGGAGTTTGAATATGTTGGGAATGTGACTTACATTGAGTGAAATGTCTATCCTGATTTGATGTCCTATGTTTAGATATTTGGTTTGATTAAAGAAATTAGATATCCAATTGCTAATGTGGTTGGTTATGTTGCTATATGAAATTGAATTAATGATAACAACTAGAGTTGAATATTGTAGTGAAGTTAAGAAAAAAAAGAGCAAAAATGAACGAATTTCAAATGAAGAAATGAGGAAAAATAAAGATAACAAAATAAGGGATGTATAAGCTTTGAACATTTATACAATAGGGGTAAAAAGTTCAAAAATAGACAACACGAAAGTCGTATGTGATGTCAACATATTGAAAAGGAATACAAATATGAGGGTGCATTTGCTACATTTCGTAATTGAGCTGTGTATTTGTGACACAATCCATAATTTAGGGGTGCAAAGTGAATTTTGCACTATTTTTTTTATGATTTTATTTACATTATTTTTTGTGGCGGCGGATATATATGCAAGTCCATTCTTTTATTAGTTCAAAACCTCCCTGATGTTTCTTTATGTCTTACATCGACCCCTTTACTGTGTGATTTTTCACCGAAATCTTTTTTATTCCATGGAATATTTTCTGTAAAATGTCAATTCTACCATTACAGACGTGGTATATCTTTATACTAAAAAGTTGTGAATGTATTATTTAAGAAGAACAAAGATTCCATATAAATGCCTCATTAAGGTAATTTTTGTCTTTAAAAATTAGCATAACGAAATGCCACGTCTGCAGGGGTAGAATCGACATTTTTTGGAAATATTATTTCGAATCAAAAAGATTTCGTGCAAAATTACACCTAAAGGGGTTGACGTCAGACGCAAAACAAACATCATGGGAATTTTAGTAATTATGGATAGAGTGGGATGCTATTTTTTATAATTTAGCATAAATTTAGGGGGTTTACATAATTTATATAAAAATATGTGTTGTCATTTTGTTTCTTTCTCATGTGAAGGTGTGAATATGAGAATGTTGATTTGGACATATAGAGGAATAAAAAGACAAAGGTCATAAGGTTGTTTATGAGTAGACAAAATCGAAAGGTGCTCGGCAGTTTGCCCAAAAGAAACCATTTTTTTAATATAATAAAAGATATTTGTGAAATATTTCTTATTTTTAGGGGTAGATCTTATCGATGATTGAATCTCGATTCTGAACTGAGTTGACTCAGAACCGATCATGGTCAACGAGTTAAGAACTTATTCATAGGTCGACTGACCAATTATGAGTTAAGAACTATCGGTCCAATCACTTGGGCTATGTTTGGATCATGGATTTCGAAATTAAGAAAATGAAATGTAAAGGAAAATGAAATCGAGGATTTTTCGATCACAAAATATGTTTGGTTTCTAAAAAAAATGGTTATGAAAATCTCGATTAGATAACGTGCGATGTCCGACGTCCAGGTTTTCTTTTGCTTTTACGCATTTATTTTCTTCAGAAAATAGTTTTTCTTTAATTTAGTCTAATTTCTTTTCATTTATTCATCTAAATTATTTTACAGTTTGCACCGTATTTTACATTCTAACCAAACAACATAACTATTTTACCCAATATTCAAAACCAAGCGTTAATTTTTTTTTGGTTTTAAAATACAAATGAAAATAAAAATTAAGACTATCCGTCGATTGACTAGTAACCTTGAACTGTTTTGGAAATCAACTTGTTTCGAGTTGTAATCTTAATCGTGCTTTCCCTCAAACCGCAATTTCAATATATATATTTCGTTCCTTCAGATGATTGCATAGAATTATGAATTTCGAACTTCAACACGAATTAACAATTTTTTATGACGTAAGTTCGCCTAAATATTTATCTTCTAAAGTTGATACATGCGTTGAATTGGGATATTCGCCCCATGTGACATCCAACCTATGGTAGTAGATTTGGTTCGATTATTTCTAATTAGGCCTCGCTTGATTTTTTTTTCCTTAAGAAAAACAACGCCCGATGAGGGTGGCGGTTGGGCTGAAACCCCTGCGTATCTATAGATAAAAAATCAAATGAGTGCATAATGAGTTTTATACGGTCGGTAGGATTGTTAAAATTGATAGGATTAATTAGAACTATATATATTATTCATGTATATTATAATATTTGATTATTTTATTTTTGGACTCATTGTAGTATCGTGTAATGTTTATATTATTAGTTATTATTTGAGAAGAAGAATATTTAATTTATAAAATATTCAAAATGACACTGTTTATTTGCATTATATTCTTGCATCACATGTTCGACAAAATTTTCAATTAATCAAGTAACATGAATACTATACAGCCAAATGATTTTAATTTATTGTCTTATAAAAAATGATTTTAATTAATTGTGTGAAAAAACTATTGATTGATAATTAATTAATCATGAAGATTTAAAAGAGTAACAAATAAGCTATGGCCATAAAATTATGATGATTACTATGATTCACGTGTGGGCATGCTCAAAATGCAATCACGACAAAAATATATATTGCAATTTATAGTACTTGGCATGTGACAAAGAGTCATCATGTTTTTTTCTTTCTTTTTAAATTTTATTTATTTATTTATTGTATTTTATTATTTTATATTTGTTCGTCGGTATTGGTTTGCATATATATGAAAATACATGCAACCAACCATATAGATGCAATAATGAAACCATTTCAATCCTATTTATAAGTGGTAACAAATTATATATCTAGTGAATTTCAATAACACTATGAGCGCAATTGGTTGAGTTTTGTAATCTGAAAAAAAATTGATTAATTTCAAACCGTCTGATTAATTATGTATGTTTTTGTTAGAAACAGTTTCATTCACCAAATTCCGGGTGATTAGATGTTACACTTGATTATTTACAGTAAATGAATTTCAACGGTAGATCTAAGCATAATCTCATACACACATATGTATATGTGTGTTTAGTGAGTGGTTATTCAAATCTACAGTTGAAATCATCCAATGTAAATAATAAGGAGTTGAAAAATCTAACTGCCCCGAACTTTAAACCACGCTAATTTCATGACAAATGTTGTTACACAATTGCCATATAATTGGTAAAATTGTATTCTTAAAGCGTACATCAATTGCAAGAGTATAATTTACTTATGGATTTAATTTTCATATTTCTTGTTAAAAGTATTGAACTAATTATTGAATTCATTTGTCTTAAGCGAAAGAGATTTTATGTGTGACTCCTTTAGATTTGGGGTGTTTGCAAAAGCTTTTGTAGATAGAAATTGGTGATTAATCGGAATGGAATTTTCAAATTCCGCCAATTCCATTCCGAAAATATTAGAATTAGGAACATTATTTATCATTCCAATTTTTCTGAATATATTTGGAACGGAATCGGAGTGATATATAAAGTTACCGCAAATTTCAATTTTCGATCTGATTTGAGTTCCGTATTATTTCTATAATTTTTCGAGATATATAATATAATTTTATGGATACGATTTCTAACCCAACCATTAAAATAATACGAATATTCCATAATTGTGCTAGAATTACTCCAAAAGACAACATCACAACATCACAACTAAGATCTTGATCTGATTCCAATACAAGAAAAAAACTCCGTTGAATGAACAGACAAGCAAATGGGAATCCACTTTTGCCGACAAATTCTTTTGCCACACTCTATTCCACCTATACATATATAGTAGGGTAAATTACAAACACCCCCCTAAGGTATGGTCAATTTACGAAAAAACCCCTATTGTTTGAATAATTACATCTACCTCCTCAACTATGATTTTTTCTTACACCTCCCCCCTTATGGTGTCAAATTCAACATAATCATCTAGATTTTGTGGAATCTGCTCTAGTTTGTACTCGTTTTGTGTAAAAATACAGTTTCTGATGCACCACAATCTGATATATACAAGCAAAAAAACACATATTATGATCATCTTGCTTCAAAATGTATAGATCAAATGGGATAAAACGGGTACAAATGTGATAATATTCCATATAATCTCGAAGATTCCACTAAACTCGAGGAGTTGAGGGGGTGATTGTAATTATCCAAACAAGAGGAGGGTTTTCGTAATTTGACCATACCTCAGGGGGGTGATTGCAATTTACCCTATATAGTATATATATTATATATAAACTGAAAAAAATAAGTAGAAAACTACAAAAACAAAAAAACTAAAAAAAAAAGTACAAAAACAAAAACAGATTGATATGAATTACGTTGCCCGAAAGTTTTAGATGTGTCCAATTTCTAATGAGGCTTCTTGCAGAAAATATGGGCTCAATGGGCCCAATACTTCACCATCGGCCCAAGCATAGAAAAGCATATACGAGGTACGTGGCAAACCGTCGGAGACCATCCTTCAGTTTCGTTGCAACTTGCAAGAATACTAATTTTTTTTTTTATGTTTTTATTTATTAATATTGATAATTACAGGACAACAATGTGTATGTATAATATTATTATAACTGCCAAATAGTATATGAATCTTGCATTAGCATTTAAGGGATGAAGTTACATATAGTAATACCACGTAGAATGACGATGTCGTTTACAATATGCTTACGGAAGATAAATAAGTCCGACTTTTCCACTCTAATAATCTTAAATAGTTGTTATTGTACTACCTTTAAGCCGCTATTCTCTCCCCCCTAATATAATTAGGAGGAACGAAGTGAATATCGAATTCGTAGTAGTGGAGGTAGGACATGTCAAGGGGTGCCATCGTAGCATTATTGGCCCCTTTATAATTTGTTTTAATGCATTCGGACCCCGCGAACTTAAAATCCTGACTTCGCTAGTGCAAGTTCATAGATATATACGTATTTAATTTCATTGTAAACTAGAATTTGGCGAGCTGTTTTTTTTTTCTTCTTCAAATTATCCATTTCTCATGTGGTATCCCAATTCCGGGTGTTGGTTTTGTTAGATTATTGTTTGTCCGACATCAAAAGTTATAACGTCCATGCACCGTCTATATGTTTCATTATAAACTAGAACATGTCGAGCTGTTTTTCTTCAGGTTATCCATTTCTCGTGTGGTATCCCAATTGGGGATGTTGGTTTTGTTAGGTTGATGTTTTCCGACATCGAAATATATAAGGCTAATGCAATGTTATATGCTGAATGTACACTCTCTCGTATTGGGGCAGAGTGTAGGTTGTTGTTTGTCCCACATCAAAATTTGTATGGCTCGTGTAATGCTTATATGTAGAATGGTCACCCTCTCTTATTGCACTAGCTTTTAGAGATGAGTTCTACCCAAATTCATAATAGGTTTGTAATCGAGTAAGTTTTATTTTAAGTTTCTCCACTATTACGTAATAAAATCGAAAAAAAAGTTTTTATCTATTTGGAAAACCGAAACCAAGACTAGGAGCTTACAAAACCCTCTTAGAGTAATGAAAAAAATTCATAGTCTTGGTTTTGGTTTTCCAGATATATAAATTTTTTTTTTCGATTTATTACATACAATAAAACAGTGGACAAACATAAAATAAAACTTATTCAATGAACTTATCAAATATTTCACTTTTTCTGGTATAGTAAAAATAGTAGGAGTATAGAAAATATTTCTACAATATCGATCGAATCTACAGAGATATTAGTTTATATATAATCCAGGATATTGATTGATTCCTCATTTGTTCTAACTTAGAAAGTACCCATGGATACCAACCAGGAAATTTGATATTTTATGCACGCCTTCACAATTTCCAGTTCGATCAATGTTAACGACAAATTATAAGTTCCTAGTGAATATAAACGAAAATAGAAGCAATCAGTCTAAATAATGAAAGTAAGATGCAAGAAACTATTTCTTGATATGTAGATAATTCAATATTGATAGATCAAAATATGGAGTCAAGAACTAAGTCATGCAGAAAAAAATAGATAAATATAACAATGCTATAATGAAAATGAGATATTTGGGCTCTCTTACGTGGAGAATTTTGTCTTAAAATCCGAAGACCAAAATTGAAGGCCATTTTAGGGTTATTGAGTTTATGTTTGAGTTGGATTATCCACTTTCTATCTATTTTTGTACCTTTAGAGATGGAGTGCATTTCTCCATCCGTTTCTTTCTCCCGCAACATGTAAATTTTTGTCTCATTCAATTTGAGTCGGTCCGATTTAAGTGGAAGTCTGATCTTGACCGTCCATTTTTTAGACAATCTTGACCTCTCATTTCCTCCAACTTATATACCGAAACCGACTAAAACCCTAACCGTTTTGTTGACTCTGTCGCTCATCCCCCCCCCCCCCCCCCCCCCCCCTCTCTCTCTCCGATTTATCCATAAGTTAGTTCACCCTGACAATTAAGGATATTATGTGAAAGCTATTGGCGACCAAAGCATACAATTTTAGGCCCAACAGGTTCTGAAATAGAGTAGGAAAACTAGACGTAAAGACAAAGTCCAATGTAAAGCACTTGTACATGCATAGGATATTTTGAAATATGTAAGATGTTGTCACCAATTCTAGAGAGTCCGATTAACTATAGCGAAACATATTCACTATTTTTTCGTTTTAGAAGGTACCTCTCCATTGTTCTTTACCTTATAGAAGGTACCTAGAACATTAATGTTACTCTACATCCCAACAAGATGATTGGATCAATTCCCATCATCCATTAAGAAAGTGGAATAATATAAATAAGATTAATATTTTATTTGTAAACCAACCAAAAAACACATGTAAATATACTTAGTAAAACCTATATATTCAGTACTTATAAAATAACAAGTACTATAAAATAGAAAATAATCAGATATAATAATTTATAAGAAATTCTACACACCGACTGAAGTAACATTGTCCTTGTAGGTTTTAACCTGCGGATACTGTAATATTGGAAGACCATGGTACACTTCGTTGGTACTCGTTAGAAAAAATCGTGCACCTAATCTCTTGACATGTTCTATCATGTTCAACGTCCCCACCAAATCCATCTTGATGGTTTTGATGAGATTTTGCTTGTATTGAACATGCGCAATAGGGCAAACTAGGTAATAGATTTGGTCAAATTCCAACAACAACAACTTAACGATCAATAATGCCCTATTTTAAATTTTTTGTATCATATTTTCCCTGAGCTATCTATATATCTGTATGTAATTTTTGTATTATCCTTCATAACTTAAAACGTAGATAATTTGCTAAATTTTATTGCTTATGTGGAGATTGGGGAATCAAACAATTTCCAAAATAAGTCTATAAATCCCAAAAACATTTGAGATTGCAAATAAGGTATGGAGTTAGCAATTAAAATCAAATGTAATAATACATAGTCATAACATGTATAAAGAAAAAATTAAATCAAAATTCAAAATTGGCCAAAAGAGTTAATTGAAACCGACTATGGACGTACATGTGGCACGACAAACACAAATCAGGAGATAATAGACATTCGCATCCATGTCCTAGAAAGTGCAACAAAAGCAAAGTTAACCATAACTTTTTTAGGTTTTTTTAGGTCGTGCTAATTTGTACCCACTAGTGAAAAAATTCACTACCAAATGAAAATGAAGAAAACACACATAAAAAAAATAGTTCACATAAATGAATTTATAATAAACTAAATACTGATTGAATTAACATTGCCATGGTAGGTTTCAATCTGCGGGTGCTATAATATTGCAGGATCACCGTACACTTCGTTTATGCATGATAATCCTAGGAAAGCTGACATTGGGGGTCGATATTATAAGGGATGATCCAAACACGTTTTTTTAGTGCTTTAGCATATCGATATGGCCTCCAATAATAATGCTGAAATTTTGCACTAACCGAAGGCTTTTCCATATTAACACAACTAAAATTTTAAATCTTGTTATTGAAATTGACTCAGTGTTTCGGTGATCAAGGATGAACAGGATACCAAGTGAGCTAACTTCATTGCTAATGAATTCATGGACGGTATTGACTAGTAATTTTGATCGGGTGAAGATTAACTTTTGCTACAAGGAGTCAATAAAGGGTCTAGCTAGGCCCCCGAGTATTTGGCTGATAAAGAGCAACTACATGGGTGAGAGCACCCGGAGGCTCTCGTGGGCAACAATCACAATATCATCTCCGCCAGATAGGCGTTTTTCTCGATTTTTATTTTGTCAATAAGTAGGAGTTTTTCCTCAATATGCACCAATCTCTTGCAAAATTTGATAGTGAGAGAACCATGTTTGATGATTCGGTTAATGATAATCAGAAAGAAAGGTTTATTTAATTCTACATCTGGTGAAATAAGTTCGGTGATTATTAATTGTTGATATGCACGTAATCACACATACACACATGTGTATGTATGTTTAGTGGGCGAATTATTTCACCACGTCGACAGTTAATAATCACCCGGTGTATTTTACTGGGTGCAGCATCTCATTGAACCGTAGACCTGATGAATAATGTGCGACTAGCTAATTCCTATTTTTTAGCTACATATAACTGAAATACTAATAGTGAGTGAAAATCAAGAATGCTAAGTATTTTGGAGATGGAAAGAATTATATTGAAGTGATGTGGTCATATGTTTATAATTTGGCGGCGGTTATATGTAAGCCCATTATTTTATTAGTTCAAACCCACATAAAGGGATTTATTAGTTCAAGCCCGTAAATTAATCTAATTTTATTATATCAAGACCAAAGAGGACCGAATATACCCTTATCCGCAAATAATACCCAAATACAAATAAACCCTATTTTTTTATTTGTTCAAGACCAAAAAAAACAAAAAAGAAAAAAAAAATACGCACGACAGCAAGACTGTCGTCAAGACTGCCACACGACCACCACCACCACCGCACCATCACCACAACCGCACCACCACCAACAAGTAAGTCCCTTTTACTAAAATTTTGTTTGTACATACAAAAACATTAGTCGAGCATCGATTCTTGATAAATATGCGTGGATGAACACTAATCTATACTTATTTCTTGTTGGGTTGCAATAATTTAGGCGATTTTGAAAAAAAAATGAGATTGAATTTTTTTTTTTTTATTCTTTGTTGGTTTCGATATCGGTTTACACAGACCGATTTATTAAACGAAAATCGGCGTCATGATGTCGACATTTGTTAACCAAATCGGCTATACAACGTCGATTGTACAAATCAAAAATGGCGTTGTAATGTCGATTATTGAGTACAAAATCGGTTTTAGTATACCGATTTTTTTCGGTTTTTTTTTTAAATAATATATTAAATATTTGATCAATTGATTTTTTTTTAAATGTTTTGCAGTGGAATCTCAACCTCCTCGTGTACCGCCGACCGTCTCAAACCGTAAACGAAAGGAAATTGCTCAAAAGAGCAAGGTGGAAAAGCCAAAAAAAAGGTGTACCCCTTTTAATCCTCCCGGTCAATGCACTCGGATTGATGAAGGTCCTTCTTCAGCAACAACTACAACGGTCCCACACTCGCTCTATCCGCCCCACCGGCCTCGACCGTGGAAGTTGGTGCTTCGAGTAGCCAACCGAATGCACCGCAAGGTCCAAAAATAGCAGATTTGATCCCAAACTTCAAGGATCACGTTTCTTACCGTATTCTTTCCGGAGACGAGCGCGAAGATTTCAGAACCCATAGCCATACGAAGAAGTTGGTTACTTGGGTGTGCGCGCCGTTCATTTCCGAGGCTGTCTTGAGGGCCGGTTTGATGCCACTTGTCTTCATTGTACAATGTTATAGATGGATATCTATTGAGGGCATTTGTGGAAACATGGCATCCTACCACATGCACGTTTCATTTGCCTGTTGGGGAGACCATCACTCTCGATGATGTCAGTACACTGATAGGGCTTCCAGTTCTTGGTCGTGCGGTAGCTTCGAATCGATTGCGACAATCTAATACGTGGGGAAAGACGTATGTTGCAAAAATGCTAGATGTATATCCTGATTCGGAACCTATGAGAGCTGGGGAGAGGACACTGAAATTGGGATGGTTACATTGGACCTTCGTCAAGATTACCGCGAAGGACTATGAGATGAAAAGGTTATACGCTACCAGGGCGTATCTTTTGTATCTCTTAGGTTGCACCATTTTTGTGGACATAACGGGCTCGTTGGTTAGCATTGAGTGGTTGCAGTTCCTTGAGAATGTGGATACTATTGGCGAGTATACTTGGGGAACTGCGTATTTATGTTTCTTATATTGCGCGTTGTCAAAAGCGCCGAAGGCTACAACTGCGCAACTGAACGGATACTTGACGCTCTTTCAGGCGTGGATTTACGAGAATTTCTCATCCTTCAATCCAACATTTCGGTCACAGTTTAAGGGGTACTTGGCCAACCGATGGGTGTACCCGAAGAATTCGAAGACAAATGTTGAACGAGCACGACATTTGCGTTTGATGTTAGACGAGTTGAAACCGGATGAGGTAAATCGTCAATTGTTTGTTAATAATTTTTTTTTTCGATTTTTGAAGGAGTTAATGGTAAACATATTTGCGCAGGTTATATGGGACCCATATTTCGAACTTCGTGAACATTTTCCGATGCCCGAATCGGCGTGGTTCAACGGAATGTTATGTTGCTTGGACTTCTTGCAGTCATACCATCCAGATAGGGTTTTGCGCCAGTTTAGTCGGGTCCAACAAATACCGGGGTGTCCCGACATGTCCGAAACTATGGCGAAGCAATACATGGCGAAGAAATACAGGTCACGTGATAATTTTGAAATGGCGTTTGTCCCATTCCACGATTGTTTATTCGATCGATGGGATGAGTGTTACTTGGATGCCGAGGTGAGATCGACTCCAGTACTTGATGGGCAACCCGGTACGTCTTCTCCGTATATGGATTGGTTTAGAGAGCGCACTATTACTCGCCTTAGTATCGCTCAGGCATCTCGACCACATGCACCACGATCCAAAGCAGCTCGACCACCGCAAGACGTTGGGCTGGATCCACCACAATCGAGGGAGATAAAGATCTTTGACATGGTTAAGGGAACTCTCACCAACGTACGTCAAATGGACGTTAGTGATGCTTAGTGCAATGTGGGCGACGTTGAATGATATCGTAGCATTATTTGATGAGACCCCATCGACCGTCCTACCGTCATCATCAGCTCCTCCACCGACATCTTCAGCACCGCCACCATCGGCACCATCTTCGACAGTGGCTCCACCTGCAGACCCACCACG